>NW_026262967.1:0-187298 GCF_025434085.1 Hippocampus zosterae
AAAGGCGGAAGTGACTGTGGCCAGGCATGCGGAGAGAAGTCGGCCAATCAGGGAAGGGTGGGCGTGTATATATACATAAATGGAGAGGGAGAGAGAGAGAGGGGGAGAGAGAGAGGACAGGCAAGCTAGTCCGCCAATGGTGAAGGGTGGGCGTGTAAGTGCTAAAGGGACGCCGCCTCAAGCCAGTACCAACACTTGTATAGAGTGTGGCAATGTGCACTGTTGCAAAACAACTCCGGTTTTGGTTTCTAAGAACCCCTGAAAATAAATTCGACAAAAAGACACGCCTACGAAGCTCAGTTCAAACTTAAAGCCACCAGTTATGCTTTTGGCATGCGTGCCCATCTCATAGCAGCGGTGAAAAAACAAGTCAAGCAAATGAACTCTGAGTTTGCAGTTATTCCCGGAGGCTTGACTAAAGAACTCCAACCGCTGGACATTGGCATCAACCGGGCGTTCAAAGTAAAGTTGCAAACGGCATGGGAACAATGGATGATCGGTGGCAAACACAACTTTACAAAGAGTGAGAGGCAGCGCTTGGCGAGTTACGCCACAATACGC
The DNA here is from genome assembly GCF_025434085.1 of Hippocampus zosterae. Lineage (NCBI taxonomy): Eukaryota > Metazoa > Chordata > Actinopteri > Syngnathiformes > Syngnathidae > Hippocampus > Hippocampus zosterae. The sequence goes on from NW_026262967.1 coordinate 562, forward strand.
AACAACGAGAGGGAACGCGGCGTTTTTGATGGATTACGGTACTTGCACAATTGTTCAATTCTTTCTACACACACGCGCTGCCACCATGTTTCGCTCTGTTCTTTACTTTCAAATGTGGGAAAGCTTCACACGAGAGAAATGTTGACTTTGCTGTTGCTACTCCTTCTTTCCGCTCGGCAATGCGTAGCAACTCACACTAGCATGTGATGCATTCAATGACAACTGAGATGTGCAGTCCTCTGCTTCTGATACACAGGATGAGGACTTTGATGGATTTCTGGATGATGATTGATCGAAAAACGTGAGAACATTGTACGATGGCTAAATAAAATACACCCGAACTCAGTTCTGCTTTCGTTGCCTTTTTAAAAACGTGTTTTTATCTTATCTGTATGTCTTGGCATGCTACCGTATGCTTCAAGCTAACGTGTTAGAGTGCGTGCATGCATGCCGTATGTTTAAGCTGGCGTATGTTTTACCACTGTAAAACTGCGGCCATTCGTACGATGCGTCCTGTGTATGTGTAAAATACAGAAATGTCACGCATTAATGAGACTGCGGCCATTAGTACGATGCGTCGAATAGTCGTGAAAATACGGTATGTAGCAGAACACTTGCTTCCGAGCCTGATCTGGGAAATTGGCTGTGCAATCTTCTGACATGCTCTTCCAGGTCAACATCATGAATGGGAGTAAATCTATTTCTGGCTGAAATCTGAAAAAAACTTCATTTTTTTATGCAGGTATGAAGAGGAACAACACAACATCTCAGTGATGGCTCTCACTGTAAAGCCCTGAGTGGGGAGCAGTTCAATTTGATCACTTGTAATGTCAAGTGCTGGTCTTCCTCGTCTACCTAAAGTATGGAAATAAAAGGATTAAGGAATTCAAGCAAACGAATCACTACGTGTTTTTTATATACTGTATACAGTACAGGCATATAGACACAGATGTACATAAAAGTACATGCAGCTTCAAAACCACGAGCAGCTATTTTCTCTAACCATTTTACTCAAGAAAAAAATAATTCAAACTTATAATTGAATAACTAAAAGATCACTAGTTATTGCTTAAAAGTGTACAGCCATCGCGTTACTTAATAGTCTACTGATTTGCAGGAAAACCACTGGTATAAAACGACGTTTGACAGGGTGATAGAAGGTAAGTCACAGCAAGTCGTCAGTAAAACCCGTGTGTAGTTCGAATAAAAATACATACGAAAAACCAATGACAAAAAATGGTAGCCATTTTACCTGTGTGCAAACGATGTGCCACATGGGAACAAACACGTCCACCATTAGGAGTGGGTCCCGCAATGATGACAGATCGGAGATCTATTGGACTTTGAATCAAACTTTGAATAGTATCAGCGCTAAACTGGTCACTAACTCTTCTTAAATTAGCAATTGAAATGTTTATCGCGCGTGCTTCACTTTCACCGGCAGACCCTTGATGACAGGCACTCTCTATTGCCCTGCACCTTCGCCGAATACGTCTCAGGACACTGTCCGCCATTGTTGTTTTAAAAAACTAAGTGGGCACAGAATTTCCAAAATCATGAGCCCTGACTGGTGGGATGACACTATTTTGAAACGTACAGCCAATAGGATACCGTTACATGTTTTCGTAATCATCCTTATTTGCATTTAATGCAAGTACAGTGTAATGTCACTAGCACTACAAGTGGGCACATTTATGGCCTTACATGTTCACTAGTAAGCGTCAAAATCATCTTACCAGTGAACTAGTGGGCACATTTATGGCCTTAAATGTTCAGTAGTAAGCGTCAAAATAATCTTATTAGTGAACTAGTGGGCGTTTTGCGGCTTACATGTTCACTAGTAAGCGTCAAAATGACCTTACTAGTGAACTAGTGAGCGTTTTGTGGCTTACATGTTCACTAGTAAGCGTCAAAATGACCTTACTAGTAAACTAGTGAGCGTTTTGTGGCTTACATGTTCACTAGTAAGCGTCAAAATGATCTTACTAGTGAACTATTGGGCGTTTTGTGGCTTACATGTTCACTAGTAAGCCTCAAAATGATCTTACTAGTGAACTAGTAGGCGATGTGTGGCTTACATGTCAACTAGTAAGCCTCAAAATGAACTTACTAGTGAACTAGTGGGCACATTTATGGCCTTACATGTTCACTAGTAAGCGTCAAAATGATCTTACTAGTGAACTAGTGGGCGTTTTGTGGCTTACATGTTCACTAGTAAGCGTCAAAATGACCTTACTAGTGAACTAGTGGGCGTTTTGTGGCTTACATGTTCACTAGTAAGCGTCAAAATGATCTTACTAGTGAACGAGTGAGCGTTTTGTGGCTGACATGTTCATAAATAAGTGTCAAAATGATCTTACTAGGGAACTAGTGGGCGTTTTGTGGCTTACATGTTCACTAGTAAGCGTCAAAATTACCTTACTAGTGAACCAGTGAGCGTTTTGTGGCTTACATGTTCACTAGTAAGCGTCAAAATGACCTTACTAGTGAACTAGTGAGCGTTTTGTGGCTTACATGTTCACTAGTAAGCGTCAAAATGATCTTACTAGTGAACTAGTGGGCGTTCTGTGGCTTACATGTTCACTAGAAGCCTCAAAATTATCTTACTAGTGAACTAGCGGGCGTTTTGTGGCTTACATGTCAACTAGTAAGCCTCAAAATGATCTTACTAGTGAACTAGTGGGCACATTTATGGCCTTACATGTTCACTGGTAAGCGTCAAAATGACCTTACTAGTGAACTAGTGGGCAATATGGAATAAATACTCAAAGGGCTTGCCAGGCAAGCCCATTGAGTATTTAAAGGGTTCAAAGGGCTTGCCTGGCAAGCCCTTTGAGTATTTATTCATCCGTGATGGTATTGTAGACCAATGAGAGCACGTCCGACAGACACGTGGACTTCGGGCGGCCAATCATGATGCATTTCGAGCCAAGCCCCAACAAAAACGGAGGAGAAAACTTTCAGACGCTTTGAAAGCTTTTGGGGTACATATTACTCTTGTTGTTACACAAAATTTTGTTTTACGATTATTTTAGGCGGTAACGTTATGGTGTAAATGTCAAATACGTGGTCAATTTATCAAGATGAAGCCTGCTTAAAAATTTGCTCCAACAATTTTGGAGATGTGTCTGACTTTGACAGCAATGGCGGCAGTTCAACGCTGACAGTCGCAGTCGGGTGCAGATTTATTTCGGCAGGACTTTCTAAAATCTACCGTTTGCTCTGACAGTTCTCTGTCTGACAGTCACATTTTGTCTTATTACTCACAAGCTAATTGACATTTAAAAAAAGAGTTAATGTTTGGAACACGATTTTGCTCTTACTGTTTGCTGCCTTAGTTCGTTTGAAATATTCGCTTCCTGCATTACATGAAGTACATTTTTTAATATTCACAAGACTGTAACTGTGCATTATAAATAATGTCACATTTGCACTATGTTTTACTGGATCTACAACTAAACTAGGTCCTCGTTTCTGGGAGAGTCCACAGCACCTCCTGTATCACAACCATTCTGCCGGCACACCTTCAGCAGCACGATGTTTCTAACGGGAGCTGGAGGGTGATCAGCTTCATTGAAGAACAGGAGGAGGAGAGGCACAACGTTTGTCATTTGTGATATGTTTTTAGACTTTTCTCCTAACTAAAAAAACTATGTTTTGTTAATTTCTTGATATAGTTCTTGTATTTAAATATTTTAACAATCAAATATTTTTCAACTGTGTTTTAGATATGAATTGTATGAAATAAATCAGTGAAGCCCCATTCAAATTCTACTCTATCTAATCTGCTCGATCACACTGCTGTCAACCTGCTGTACCTCCAAACTCCTTGGCTTACTCGCAGTTGGAGGGTTCCCCCCGAACGGGGGGACAAATCAAGGAACCAATCCCTGCACCCCGAACGGGGTGCCCTTACGGCCGTTTTTTTTTTTTCGGCTAACCGCCCCCTGAACCTGGCAGGGTGGCGGGCGGACCTTTTGCTCCAGGCGGGGGACATAGAGACAAATCCGGGGCCCACACAGACACTCTCACGCACGCAACAAACACACACACAACAAACTACCTGGACATGCGACATTTGCACACAACAGATTACAAGAAGACAGACATCCTTCAGATGCAACCACCACACACCACACTGGGTACACAAACATTGCACAAACATAAACACTAGACAATACAACATAACATGGAAATGCAGACTACATCCCAAAACACCACCACGAACAACAACACCTCGTAGGACACCAACAGGCAGCAGAGCACAAACAGACCAAAACAACACACTCGCCTCACCAACACTACCCTCAAAGGCAACACGGACAGACAACTCCAACAGAGATACAACAAACACAAGACCACCCCCCCAAACCTGGACCTGCAATAGCTGCAATAGAATCATCACACGCAGACAAACCTCACTCAGATGCAACTCAACACACCCACACTGGATACACAGACATTGCTCCGGCATCACCACCCGCCAATACACAAACACGTGGACATGCAGAACACACACGCAAACAACAAACACCCCAACACCACAACCCCCGAACAACCCACAAAGAACAACACCCACCAACAAAAACAACAAACACACACTGACCATACTACAAATAAACATCAACGGCATCCAAAACAAGAAAACAGAACTAGAAGAACTCGCCTCACAACAGCACGCAGACATCATCACCATACAAGAAACCAAACTAGAAAAACAACACAACACACCTCGTCTCACCAACTACACCAGCATTAGGAAAGACAGAGAACACAAGGGAGGAGGAGGACTGCTCACATACATTCACAAATCAGTCACATTCACTCCCATGAACATCCCCAACAACATTAACACCAACACTACAGAAATTCAAACCGTAAAGATTCACATAACCAACCACAAAAGACTACACATATGCAACATGTATATACCCCCCAGAGATACCACCCGACCAGACCACGCCACAGAAGACACAGACATCACCAACACCTTCCAATACATAAACTCGCTGAACAACACCATTCTAACCGCAGACATCAACGCTCACTCAACACAATGGCACTCTCCCTACGACGACCACAGAGGCACCCTCATTGCAGACATACTACAGAACTCCCAACAAATCACTCTAAACGCAAACACACCTACCAGAAAGCCTACAAACATCAACCAACAACCAACATCACCGGACATCACAACAGCCAGCAACAGCATCACAAACAGAACAACATGGACCACAATACACGCACTCAGTTCAGACCACCTTCCTATCAAAATCACACACAACACGCGTGCTCCTTTCCGCCTACAACAACACCTTCAAACTTACACAAATTACAGGAAAGCAGACTGGGAAGGATACACCTCTGAAATAGAATCAGCACTGGAGAACATAACCATACCTGACAACATCCACACAGCCAACACCATGCTCACAAACCTCATACTTACAGCAGACAAACACCACATACCCCACGGAAAAATAAAAAGCAAATCACTTCTCCTACCACAACACATCAGAACACTCATCAGCCAAAGAAACGACATCAGACAACAAAACCACCAAGACCCACGCATCACAGACCTAAACAAAGAAATAGACACACAAATCCAAAAACACAAACAAGAGCTATGGAAAGAACACTTAACGGATGCATGGAACCACAGACACAAACAACACATACTCTGGAACACAGTAACAAGACTATCAAACAAAGAACAAAAAGCACCAGAAAACACCACAATACAGTTCGGACAACACACGGCAATATCCAACAAACAGAAAGCACGAGCATTCAACAAACAATTCACCAACATAATACAACACAAAACCAACAGAACATACAGACAACTACAACGCAAAATACGAAAACTCAACACCACGCCCATAACCATCACAGAACAACAAGTCAAACAAGCACTACAACGCTCCAAAAGCAACAACTCCACAGGCCCAGACAACATAAACATCAGACATCTGAAACACCTAGGCCCCAAAGCAATAACACTACTCACACACACTTACAACACATCACTCAACACCAACACCATCCCCGCAATATGGAAGACTGCAAAAATAATCCCAATACCAAAACCCAACAAAAACCACGCACTCGGCCCATCCTACAGACCAATAGCACTACTCAGCCCAATAGCCAAAACAATGGAAAAGGTAATACTACCCTTCATTACCAACAACACTCAACTACCCTCTCACCAACACGGCTTCCGAAAACAACACTCCACAACCACAGCACTACACCACATACACAACATCATAGCCACAGGTTTCAATCAACAAAAACCACCACAACGAACAGTTGCCATAGCCCTAGACATGTCCAAAGCCTTTGACACGGTAAACCTACACACACTCACAAACAAACTCAACAACACTAACACCCCAAACATCATCATCAAATACATCTTCAACTACATAAGGGGACGCAGACAATACACTCAATACCGAGGGGAAACATCAGAACACAGAAACACGAAAACGGGGGTACCACAGGGGGAGTACTTTCACCAACACTATTCAACATATACATGGCAGACTTACCACAACCACCTCCAAATGTACACACAGTTACATATGCAGACGACATCACCATTCTATCCACACATGTCAAACCACAACAGGCACAACAACAAGTACAAAAATATCTCCACGACATATACAACTGGACAAAACAGAACCAACTCACACTCAACGCAGACAAAACCACCACCACTCTGTTCACACCGGATCCGGCAATATACAGCAACAGGCTCATGGGACCCCAAACTCACCTTCTCAAAACACACACAACACACTCTAACCCGCGCCAAGCAATCAAACAAAATACTTAAAGCCTTAACAACCACTCACTGGGGAAAATCCAAAGAAACTATACTCACCACATACAAAGCAACCACACTCACACGCCTCGAATACGCAAACACTATATGGTCACCAACACTATCGGACACAAACAAGACAAAACTCCAGACCACACAGAACACCGCACTCAGAATAGCAACAGGATGCACACAAGACACAAACATACAACACTTGCATGAGGAAACAAAAACTCTCCCACTGAACACCCATCTAAAACTACACGCATCGCAAATCAGACAAAAAGCCCAACACCCAACCCACCCACTACACCCACTCACTCAACAACCACCACCACCCAGACAAAAGAAACAAACAATCTTCCACAACAACAACTACACACACAACAAAGACACAGCACCACAGGACACCAACAACGACACCATAAAACAGAACATGAAAGACATACACACCCACTTTGTACAAACACACTTGGACACCAGACAACACAACAAAGTAATACATGCACCAGCACCAGAAATAGACCCATCAGAGCAAGACCTACCACACAGAACCAGACAACTCCTAGCACAACTCCGAACCAACAAATCACCAGCCCTCCACTCCTACCTACACAACATTACACCGGACACACACCCAACACCACTCTGTGCGCTATGCGGCACGCAAGTGCACGACACACAACACCTGTTCACCTGCACAAACATACCCACCACACTGACTCCGGAGGACCTCTGGCGAAACCCAAGCGGAGTGGCGGCCCTGCTCGCCCGCTGGGCGGAGGAGGGGGGTCTGGGGATCCGGGAGACGGAGTGAGGGCCCGGTCCCCCAATGTCGGGGCACGGGTGGGGTCGACAACAACAACAACAACATCAACCTGCTGTAAATAATGCCTCCATTCATGATTGTAGAAACCCCAGAACGGTAAACATGTGATTATTTTATTTTAAAATATAAGAAGCCTATGTTTTGCAATTGTGCTCATTTTCATTGTATTGCACGACAAATATAATAGATGAGCCGGTTTGGGGACATCATCAACCAAGCTGCTGCTCCAATTGCAATGCGATATATTGTCCTGCTCTCCTAAATTCGCATCTACACCACAAATTATAACATCCTAACTGATTTAGCAACAACTGAAAATTCACATCATTATTTAGGGAGTTGCATAACTGTTGCATTATATGGTGCCCTATTCATTTTATTTAGTATAGCATACATATATAAAAGTGGAAAGATACTGCAGAGCTGTGCCATTACTCTTTATCTCTGTGTACATAATAAATAAACATCACCTACAGATACATTGGTAAAAATTGCTTGATTCCTTCTGTATACTGTAGATATTACGCAAATGGCGGTATATAATTGTGAAAGCTCAGAATCAGGTTTTAAAGGGTTAATTCTTTGCTGGGTGGAGCTCTTATCATGGAGCCAATAGGAGGTGTCCTCGGGTGGTGTCCGTCCCTCATTCAGCTCGGGTCCTCCACCAGAGGCCAGGAAGCCCGAGGGCCCCGCGCAGTACCCCCGCCGCTCCCAGCACCGCACACCTCCGGACCGAGATGTCCGACGCTGGTCCCGGGATCTGTCGCAACCACCCATCCAGTCCGGGGGTCACTGCCCCGAGCGCCCCGACCACCACAGGCACGACCGCCACCCCCACCCCCCAGGCCCTCCCCAGCCCCTCCCCGAGCCCCTGGTACCCCCCGAGCCCCCCATGCTCCCCCCTCCCGATGCCTCCACCACCTGGGACCGCCACATCCACCACAACGGCCCTCCTCCGCCCCCCATCCACGACCACGACATCTGGCTGGCTCGCCACCACCATCACGCCAGTCTGGATCCGGAAGTCCCACAGGATCCCCGCTCCGCCACCCTCCACCACCCTCGGAGGTGCCCCCCACTCCGACCCCGGGGCCCCCAGTCCACACTCCGCACAGATGCCTCGGCAGACCACGCCAGCCACCTGGCCATGGCGCTCCACGCAGGCCCCCCCTGCCAGCATCCCACACCCCGCAGCCACGTGCCGGATCGTCCCAGGCGCCTCCCCGCACAACCCACACCCCGGGTCCTGTCCGGCGCGGCACATCCGGGCCTCGACGGCTCCGGCGCCCAAGGCCCGCTCCTGAGCAGCCAGGATGAGCGCCCCTGCGCTGTCCCCCAGGCCAGTCCCCTCCAGCCACCGATAGGACTTCTTGAGATCAGCCACCTCAGCCACGGTCCGGTGGCACATCCCGCGTAGGGGCCCGCCCCACCACGATGGTCCCCCCCCCAGCGCCCGTCCCTCCGCTCCCCACTTGGGGCAAAAAATGAGCACATAACACCATCCAGTGTGGGTCCTTGGGCAAGAGCCTTCACGCTAATGCGTACCTCATACAATGATGAGAGACAATAAAATGAATGACATGCCAGCTCAGACGTCGCCCGGCCAAACAAGGTCTGCGTCAGGTGCTGGGGAACCAGAGCACCTTGATGAAAAATGGAGCAGAGATGGGCAAGATGCAATAACATGGCTCTGTTGGAATGCTACTACTCAAGCAAGCCTAGTCAGAGAGGTTACATGGAGAGAATGTGGGCTAAATGGTTACTTCGAAACCCACAGTCACGGGTGGCCACGAAACAACTCGTAACTCAGTGTTCCAACATCCACAAACGGCAACTGCTGTCACAACTTGAGATTGATGAGGTACAACGCAGGTTCCATGGTGAGGGGCCCCAGGCTGCCAGATCAGAGGAGGAGTTCATACCAGAGTGAATGCAGATGATGAGATTGGGAGGCCAGCCCCAATGAATGAAATGCTGAGCGAGGCAGCAACTGACCTGAAAGCTAAGATCATGGCAAGAATGAAAGCTGGGAAACCTAGAATCCGATCACAACGGCTATGTGAAGTACCACCTGAAAGTCTCTTGGAAAGTGTGAATTCAGCACTGAGGGCGATCCTTACCGTAACGATCGCGGAAATGAACTGATATACGCTTCAGCATCAGTGATCCTTGAGATGCTTGGCTATAAGAGCAACCATGGAAGCCATGAGATACATTACCGACCATGGAAAAGACGGTTCGAGGCTAAGATCAAGGCGGCTCGGAAAGATGTGAGTCAATTGACTGAGGTCCAGAGAGGTGTGATGAAAAGGCCGATCCTGAGAGGTACATCCAGATGACCATATATGAAGCACTCGAAACAAAGGCTCCAAGCCTTGTCCAGCCGCCTAAAGCGGTACACGAAAGAGAATGAGGCCAGACGAATAAACAGGCTGTTTGCAACACAACCTGCGAAAGTGTACGCTCAGTGGCAGGGTCCTAACAACAGAGCTGATCCACCAAGACTGGAAACTGAAAGGTACTGGAGAGGCAGATGGGAGAAGGAGGTTGCACATAACAGCAGTGCACAATGGCTGGTCACCCAAAGAGAGGAGCACAGACACCTCCCTGAACAGAACCCAATTACCATAACAGTGGCAGACATAAAGGAAATAGTCTCAAATATGAAGAACTGGACAGCACCAGGCCCGGACATGGTCCACACTTACTGGCTAAAGAGACTCACAGCACTCCATGAGCGCCCAGCAGCACAAATGAACCAGCTGCCTAGGGATGGGACTCACCCAGGATGGCTAACCGAAGGGCGAACGATCCTTATCATGAAAGATCCCTCAAAGGGTGCAGTCGCATCCAACTATCGGCCAATAACCTGTCCCTCCACAATTTTGGAAGCTCATGTTGCGGCTAAGATAAGTGCACACATGGATCAATACATGAGCGAAGCACGGAAGGGCATTGGTAGAGATACCAGGGGAGCCAAACATCAGCTCCTGGTTGACAGAACAGTCGCACAAGACTGCACACAAGGAGGAGAGGCACAACGTTTGTCATTTGTGATATGTTTTTAGACTTTTCTCCTAACTAAAAAAACTATGTTTTGTTAATTTCTTGATATAGTTCTTGTATTTAAATATTTTAACAATCAAATATTTTTCAACTGTGTTTTAGATATGAATTGTATGAAATAAATCAGTGAAGCCCCATTCAAATTCTACTCTATCTAATCTGCTCGATCACACTGCTGTCAACCTGCTGTACCTCCAAACTCCTTGGCTTACTCGCAGTTGGAGGGTTCCCCCCGAACGGGGGGACAAATCAAGGAACCAATCCCTGCACCCCGAACGGGGTGCCCTTACGGCCGTTTTTTTTTTTTCGGCTAACCGCCCCCTGAACCTGGCAGGGTGGCGGGCGGACCTTTTGCTCCAGGCGGGGGACATAGAGACAAATCCGGGGCCCACACAGACACTCTCACGCACGCAACAAACACACACACAACAAACTACCTGGACATGCGACATTTGCACACAACAGATTACAAGAAGACAGACATCCTTCAGATTCAACCACCACACACCACACTGGGTACACAAACATTGCACAAACATAAACACTAGACAATACAACATAACATGGAAATGCAGACTACATCCCAAAACACCACCACGAACAACAACACCTCGTAGGACACCAACAGGCAGCAGAGCACAAACAGACCAAAACAACACACTCGCCTCACCAACACTACCCTCAAAGGCAACACGGACAGACAACTCCAACAGAGATACAACAAACACAAGACCACCCCCCCAAACCTGGACCTGCAATAGCTGCAATAGAATCATCACACGCAGACAAACCTCACTCAGATGCAACTCAACACACCCACACTGGATACACAGACATTGCTCCGGCATCACCACCCGCCAATACACAAACACGTGGACATGCAGAACACACACGCAAACAACAAACACCCCAACACCACAACCCCCGAACAACCCACAAAGAACAACACCCACCAACAAAAACAACAAACACACACTGACCATACTACAAATAAACATCAACGGCATCCAAAACAAGAAAACAGAACTAGAAGAACTCGCCTCACAACAGCACGCAGACATCATCACCATACAAGAAACCAAACTAGAAAAACAACACAACACACCTCGTCTCACCAACTACACCAGCATTAGGAAAGACAGAGAACACAAGGGAGGAGGAGGACTGCTCACATACATTCACAAATCAGTCACATTCACTCCCATGAACATCCCCAACAACATTAACACCAACACTACAGAAATTCAAACCGTAAAGATTCACATAACCAACCACAAAAGACTACACATATGCAACATGTATATACCCCCCAGAGATACCACCCGACCAGACCACGCCACAGAAGACACAGACATCACCAACACCTTCCAATACATAAACTCGCTGAACAACACCATTCTAACCGCAGACATCAACGCTCACTCAACACAATGGCACTCTCCCTACGACGACCACAGAGGCACCCTCATTGCAGACATACTACAGAACTCCCAACAAATCACTCTAAACGCAAACACACCTACCAGAAAGCCTACAAACATCAACCAACAACCAACATCACCGGACATCACAACAGCCAGCAACAGCATCACAAACAGAACAACATGGACCACAATACACGCACTCAGTTCAGACCACCTTCCTATCAAAATCACACACAACACGCGTGCTCCTTTCCGCCTACAACAACACCTTCAAACTTACACAAATTACAGGAAAGCAGACTGGGAAGGATACACCTCTGAAATAGAATCAGCACTGGAGAACATAACCATACCTGACAACATCCACACAGCCAACACCATGCTCACAAACCTCATACTTACAGCAGACAAACACCACATACCCCACGGAAAAATAAAAAGCAAATCACTTCTCCTACCACAACACATCAGAACACTCATCAGCCAAAGAAACGACATCAGACAACAAAACCACCAAGACCCACGCATCACAGACCTAAACAAAGAAATAGACACACAAATCCAAAAACACAAACAAGAGCTATGGAAAGAACACTTAACGGATGCATGGAACCACAGACACAAACAACACATACTCTGGAACACAGTAACAAGACTATCAAACAAAGAACAAAAAGCACCAGAAAACACCACAATACAGTTCGGACAACACACGGCAATATCCAACAAACAGAAAGCACGAGCATTCAACAAACAATTCACCAACATAATACAACACAAAACCAACAGAACATACAGACAACTACAACGCAAAATACGAAAACTCAACACCACGCCCATAACCATCACAGAACAACAAGTCAAACAAGCACTACAACGCTCCAAAAGCAACAACTCCACAGGCCCAGACAACATAAACATCAGACATCTGAAACACCTAGGCCCCAAAGCAATAACACTACTCACACACACTTACAACACATCACTCAACACCAACACCATCCCCGCAATATGGAAGACTGCAAAAATAATCCCAATACCAAAACCCAACAAAAACCACGCACTCGGCCCATCCTACAGACCAATAGCACTACTCAGCCCAATAGCCAAAACAATGGAAAAGGTAATACTACCCTTCATTACCAACAACACTCAACTACCCTCTCACCAACACGGCTTCCGAAAACAACACTCCACAACCACAGCACTACACCACATACACAACATCATAGCCACAGGTTTCAATCAACAAAAACCACCACAACGAACAGTTGCCATAGCCCTAGACATGTCCAAAGCCTTTGACACGGTAAACCTACACACACTCACAAACAAACTCAACAACACTAACACCCCAAACATCATCATCAAATACATCTTCAACTACATAAGGGGACGCAGACAATACACTCAATACCGAGGGGAAACATCAGAACACAGAAACACGAAAACGGGGGTACCACAGGGGGAGTACTTTCACCAACACTATTCAACATATACATGGCAGACTTACCACAACCACCTCCAAATGTACACACAGTTACATATGCAGACGACATCACCATTCTATCCACACATGTCAAACCACAACAGGCACAACAACAAGTACAAAAATATCTCCACGACATATACAACTGGACAAAACAGAACCAACTCACACTCAACGCAGACAAAACCACCACCACTCTGTTCACACCGGATCCGGCAATATACAGCAACAGGCTCATGGGACCCCAAACTCACCTTCTCAAAACACACACAACACACTCTAACCCGCGCCAAGCAATCAAACAAAATACTTAAAGCCTTAACAACCACTCACTGGGGAAAATCCAAAGAAACTATACTCACCACATACAAAGCAACCACACTCACACGCCTCGAATACGCAAACACTATATGGTCACCAACACTATCGGACACAAACAAGACAAAACTCCAGACCACACAGAACACCGCACTCAGAATAGCAACAGGATGCACACAAGACACAAACATACAACACTTGCATGAGGAAACAAAAACTCTCCCACTGAACACCCATCTAAAACTACACGCATCGCAAATCAGACAAAAAGCCCAACACCCAACCCACCCACTACACCCACTCACTCAACAACCACCACCACCCAGACAAAAGAAACAAACAATCTTCCACAACAACAACTACACACACAACAAAGACACAGCACCACAGGACACCAACAACGACACCATAAAACAGAACATGAAAGACATACACACCCACTTTGTACAAACACACTTGGACACCAGACAACACAACAAAGTAATACATGCACCAGCACCAGAAATAGACCCATCAGAGCAAGACCTACCACACAGAACCAGACAACTCCTAGCACAACTCCGAACCAACAAATCACCAGCCCTCCACTCCTACCTACACAACATTACACCGGACACACACCCAACACCACTCTGTGCGCTATGCGGCACGCAAGTGCACGACACACAACACCTGTTCACCTGCACAAACATACCCACCACACTGACTCCGGAGGACCTCTGGCGAAACCCAAGCGGAGTGGCGGCCCTGCTCGCCCGCTGGGCGGAGGAGGGGGGTCTGGGGATCCGGGAGACGGAGTGAGGGCCCGGTCCCCCAATGTCGGGGCACGGGTGGGGTCGACAACAACAACAACAACATCAACCTGCTGTAAATAATGCCTCCATTCATGATTGTAGAAACCCCAGAACGGTAAACATGTGATTATTTTATTTTAAAATATAAGAAGCCTATGTTTTGCAATTGTGCTCATTTTCATTGTATTGCACGACAAATATAATAGATGAGCCGGTTTGGGGACATCATCAACCAAGCTGCTGCTCCAATTGCAATGCGATATATTGTCCTGCTCTCCTAAATTCGCATCTACACCACAAATTATAACATCCTAACTGATTTAGCAACAACTGAAAATTCACATCATTATTTAGGGAGTTGCATAACTGTTGCATTATATGGTGCCCTATTCATTTTATTTAGTATAGCATACATATATAAAAGTGGAAAGATACTGCAGAGCTGTGCCATTACTCTTTATCTCTGTGTACATAATAAATAAACATCACCTACAGATACATTGGTAAAAATTGCTTGATTCCTTCTGTATACTGTAGATATTACGCAAATGGCGGTAAATAATTGTGAAAGCTCAGAATCAGGTTTTAAAGGGTTAATTCTTTGCTGGGTGGAGCTCTTATCATGGAGCCAATAGGAGGTGTCCTCGGGTGGTGTCCGTCCCTCATTCAGCTCGGGTCCTCCACCAGAGGCCAGGAAGCCCGAGGGCCCCGCGCAGTACCCCCGCCGCTCCCAGCACCGCACACCTCCGGACCGAGATGTCCGACGCTGGTCCCGGGATCTGTCGCAACCACCCATCCAGTCCGGGGGTCACTGCCCCGAGCGCCCCGACCACCACAGGCACGACCGCCACCCCCACCCCCCAGGCCCTCCCCAGCCCCTCCCCGAGCCCCTGGTACCCCCCGAGCCCCCCATGCTCCCCCCTCCCGATGCCTCCACCACCTGGGACCGCCACATCCACCACAACGGCCCTCCTCCGCCCCCCATCCACGACCACGACATCTGGCTGGCTCGCCACCACCATCACGCCAGTCTGGATCCGGAAGTCCCACAGGATCCCCGCTCCGCCACCCTCCACCACCCTCGGAGGTGCCCCCCACTCCGACCCCGGGGCCCCCAGTCCACACTCCGCACAGATGCCTCGGCAGACCACGCCAGCCACCTGGCCATGGCGCTCCACGCAGGCCCCCCCTGCCAGCATCCCACACCCCGCAGCCACGTGCCGGATCGTCCCAGGCGCCTCCCCGCACAACCCACACCCCGGGTCCTGTCCGGCGCGGCACATCCGGGCCTCGACGGCTCCGGCGCCCAAGGCCCGCTCCTGAGCAGCCAGGATGAGCGCCCCTGCGCTGTCCCCCAGGCCAGTCCCCTCCAGCCACCGATAGGACTTCTTGAGATCAGCCACCTCAGCCACGGTCCGGTGGCACATCCCGCGTAGGGGCCCGCCCCACCACGATGGTCCCCCCCCCAGCGCCCGTCCCTCCGCTCCCCACTTGGGGCAAAAAATGAGCACATAACACCATCCAGTGTGGGTCCTTGGGCAAGAGCCTTCACGCTAATGCGTACCTCATACAATGATGAGAGACAATAAAATGAATGACATGCCAGCTCAGACGTCGCCCGGCCAAACAAGGTCTGCGTCAGGTGCTGGGGAACCAGAGCACCTTGATGAAAAATGGAGCAGAGATGGGCAAGATGCAATAACATGGCTCTGTTGGAATGCTACTACTCAAGCAAGCCTAGTCAGAGAGGTTACATGGAGAGAATGTGGGCTAAATGGTTACTTCGAAACCCACAGTCACGGGTGGCCACGAAACAACTCGTAACTCAGTGTTCCAACATCCACAAACGGCAACTGCTGTCACAACTTGAGATTGATGAGGTACAACGCAGGTTCCATGGTGAGGGGCCCCAGGCTGCCAGATCAGAGGAGGAGTTCATACCAGAGTGAATGCAGATGATGAGATTGGGAGGCCAGCCCCAATGAATGAAATGCTGAGCGAGGCAGCAACTGACCTGAAAGCTAAGATCATGGCAAGAATGAAAGCTGGGAAACCTAGAATCCGATCACAACGGCTATGTGAAGTACCACCTGAAAGTCTCTTGGAAAGTGTGAATTCAGCACTGAGGGCGATCCTTACCGTAACGATCGCGGAAATGAACTGATATACACTTCAGCATCAGTGATCCTTGAGATGCTTGGCTATAAGAGCAACCATGGAAGCCATGAGATACATTACCGACCATGGAAAAGACGGTTCGAGGCTAAGATCAAGGCGGCTCGGAAAGATGTGAGTCAATTGACTGAGGTCCAGAGAGGTGTGATGAAAAGGCCGATCCTGAGAGGTACATCCAGATGACCATATATGAAGCACTCGAAACAAAGGCTCCAAGCCTTGTCCAGCCGCCTAAAGCGGTACACGAAAGAGAATGAGGCCAGACGAATAAACAGGCTGTTTGCAACACAACCTGCGAAAGTGTACGCTCAGTGGCAGGGTCCTAACAACAGAGCTGATCCACCAAGACTGGAAACTGAAAGGTACTGGAGAGGCAGATGGGAGAAGGAGGTTGCACATAACAGCAGTGCACAATGGCTGGTCACCCAAAGAGAGGAGCACAGACACCTCCCTGAACAGAACCCAATTACCATAACAGTGGCAGACATAAAGGAAATAGTCTCAAATATGAAGAACTGGACAGCACCAGGCCCGGACATGGTCCACACTTACTGGCTAAAGAGACTCACAGCACTCCATGAGCGCCCAGCAGCACAAATGAACCAGCTGCCTAGGGATGGGACTCACCCAGGATGGCTAACCGAAGGGCGAACGATCCTTATCATGAAAGATCCCTCAAAGGGTGCAGTCGCATCCAACTATCGGCCAATAACCTGTCCCTCCACAATTTTGGAAGCTCATGTTGCGGCTAAGATAAGTGCACACATGGATCAATACATGAGCGAAGCACGGAAGGGCATTGGTAGAGATACCAGGGGAGCCAAACATCAGCTCCTGGTTGACAGAACAGTCGCACAAGACTGCAGGTCCCGATGTACCAACCTGTGCACAGCCTGGATTGATTAAAAGAAAGCCTATGACTCGATGCCACATACATGGATCACTGAATGCTTGGATGTGTATAAGGTGAACAGGACCCTAAGAGCCTTCGTTGCGAACTTGATAAGGATGTGGAAAACCACACTTGAAGCCAATGGCAAGCCACTTACCCAAGTGTCCATCAAATGTGGCATATACCAAGGTGATGCACTCTCCCCATTGCTGTTCTGCATAGGACTGAACTCCCTAAGCCAAGTAATCACCAAGACAGGCTATGGATACAGCCTCAGAAATGAAGCTACGATCAGTCACCTCCTCTACATGGATGACATAAAGCTGTATGCTAAGAGTGAAAGGGACATAGACTCCCTGATCCACACAACCAGGATCTACAGCAGCGA
This sequence comes from Hippocampus zosterae, assembly GCF_025434085.1. NCBI lineage: Eukaryota > Metazoa > Chordata > Actinopteri > Syngnathiformes > Syngnathidae > Hippocampus > Hippocampus zosterae. The sequence continues at coordinate 18,778 of NW_026262967.1, forward strand.
CATCGGGATGTGATAGTCGGATGGTGACTAAGAGAGGAACGGTAGTCCGGACTGAAGGGGTCTCACTCCCCGAAGGAACAATAGCAGACATTGAGGACAGCTACAAGTACCTCGGTGTACCACAAGCCAATGGCAACCTTGAACTGGCAACAAGGAAAGCGGCTGGGGACTAGTGAGTGTGAGAGTCACTGTCCAGGATGAAACATCCAAGCTCCATGAATACATCAAGGAGAAGGCTCCAACGGATGACGTACTCAGAGAATGTCTCAGACAATGGGCAACAGAGGATGAGGCGCTGGAAGAGGGACCATCATCGGAGGACAAGCCGCTACACGGGATGTACCACCGGACCATAACTGAAGTGGCCGATCTCAAGAATTCCCATCAGTGGCTAGAGAGGGCTGGCCTGAAGGAAAGTACAGAGGCACTCATCCTGGCTGCTCAGGAGCAGGCCCTGAGCACTAGAGCCATTGAGGCCCAGATATACCACACCAGACAAGACCCAAGGTGTAGGTTGTGCAAAGAGGCACCTGAGACGATCTAACACATAACTGCAGGGTGTAAGGTGCTGGCAGGGAAAGCCTATATGGAACGCCATAACCAGGTGGCTGGCATAGTCTACCGAAACATCTGTGCGGAGTACGGACTGGAAACCCCAAGGTCAAAATGGGAAACACCTCCGAAGGTGGTGGAGAATGACAGAGCGAAGATCCTATGGGACTTCCAGATCCAGACTGACAAGATGGTAATGGCGAACCAACCAGATATCCTGATGATAGATAAAGGGCAGAGGAAAGCCGTTGTAGTGGATGTAGCGGTCCCAAGTGCTGGAAACATCAGAAAGAAGGAACACGAGAAACTCGAGAAATCTCAAGGGCTCAGAGAGGAGCTGGAGAGAGCCTGGAAGGTAAAGGGGACAGTCGTGCCTGTGGTGGTCGGAGCACTCGGGGCAGTGACCCCCAAACTAGATGATGAGTGGTTGCAACAGATCCCGAGAACAACATCGGACATCTCAGTCCAGAAATGTGCAGTGCTGGGAACGGCAAGGATACTGCGCAGAACCCTCAAGCTTCCTGGCCTCTGGTAGAGGACCCCAGCTGAATGAGGGATGGACACCACCTGAGGGGTGAGACGAGGATTTTTTTTATAGATATACAGTAGATACACATTCACTCCCATGAACATCCCGAACAACATTAACACCAACACTACAGAAATTCAAACCGTAAAGATTCACATAACCAACCACAAAAGACTACACATATGCAACATGTATATACCCCCCAGAGATACCACCCGACCAGACCACGCCACAGAAGACACAGACATCACCAACACCTTCCAATACATAAACTCGCTGAACAACACCATTCTAACCGCAGACATCAACGCTCACTCAACACAATGGCACTCTCCCTACGACGACCACAGAGGCACCCACATTGCAGACATACTACAAAACTCCCAACAAATCACTCTAAACGCAAACACACCCACCAGAAAACCTACAAACATCAACCAACAACCAACATCACCGGACATCACAACAGCCAGCAACAGCATCACAAACAGAACAACATGGACCACAATACACGCACTCAGTTCAGACCACCTTCCTATCAAAATCACACACAACACGCGTGCTCCTTTCCGCCTACAACAACACCTTCAAACTTACACAAATTACAGGAAAGCAGACTGGGAAGGATACACCTCTGAAATAGAATCAGCACTGGAGAACATAACCATACCTGACAACATCCACACAGCCAACACCATGCTCACAAACCTCATACTTACAGCAGACAAACACCACATACCCCACGGAAAAATAAAAAGCAAATCACTTCTCCTACCACAACACATCAGAACACTCATCAGCCAAAGAAACGACATCAGACAACAAAACCACCAAGACCCACGCATCACAGACCTAAACAAAGAAATAGACACACAAATCCAAAAACACAAACAAGAGCTATGGAAAGAACACTTAACGGATGCATGGAACCACAGACACAAACAACACATACTCTGGAACACAGTAACAAGACTATCAAACAAAGAACAAAAAGCACCAGAAAACACCACAATACAGTTCGGACAACACACGGCAATATCCAACAAACAGAAAGCACGAGCATTCAACAAACAATTCACCAACATAATACAACACAAAACCAACAGAACATACAGACAACTACAACGCAAAATACGAAAACTCAACACCACGCCCATAACCATCACAGAACAACAAGTCAAACAAGCACTACAACGCTCCAAAAGCAACAACTCCACAGGCCCAGACAACATAAACATCAGACATCTGAAACACCTAGGCCCCAAAGCAATAACACTACTCACACACACTTACAACACATCACTCAACACCAACACCATCCCCGCAATATGGAAGACTGCAAAAATAATCCCAATACCAAAACCCAACAAAAACCACGCACTCGGCCCATCTTACAGACCAATAGCACTACTCAGCCCAATAGCCAAAACAATGGAAAAAGTAATACTACCCTTCATTACCAACAACACTCAACTACCCTCTCACCAACACGGCTTCCGAAAACAACACTCCACAACCACAGCACTACACCACATACACAACATCATAGCCACAGGTTTCAATCAACAAAAACCACCACAACGAACAGTTGCCATAGCCCTAGACATGTCCAAAGCCTTTGACACGGTAAACCTACACACACTCACAAACAAACTCAACAACACTAACACCCCAAACATCATCATCAAATACATCTTCAACTACATAAGGGGACGCAGACAATACACTCAATACCGGGGGGAAACATCAGAACATAGAAACACGAAAACGGGGGTACCACAGGGGGGAGTACTTTCACCAACACTATTCAACATATACATGGCAGACTTACCACAACCACCTCCAAATGTACACACAGTTACATATGCAGACGACATCACCATTCTATCCACACATGTCAAACCACAACAGGCACAACAACAAGTACAAAAATATCTCCACGACATATACAACTGGACAAAACAGAACCAACTCACACTCAACGCAGACAAAACCACCACCACTCTGTTCACACCGGATCCGGCAGAATACAGCAACAGGCTCACTTTACAAATAGATAACACCACCCTACCCACAGTCCGCGAACCCAAAATACTGGGATTAACATGGGACCCCAAACTCACCTTCTCAAAACACACACAACACACTCTAACCCGCGCCAAGCAATCAAACAAAATACTTAAAGCCTTAACAACCACTCACTGGGGAAAATCCAAAGAAACTATACTCACCACATACAAAGCAACCACACTCACACGCCTCGAATACGCAAACACTATATGGTCACCAACACTATCGGACACAAACAAGACAAAACTCCAGACCACACAGAACACAGCACTCAGAATAGCAACAGGATGCACACAAGACACAAACATACAACACTTGCATGAGGAAACAAAAACTCTCCCACTGAACACCCATCTAAAACTACACGCATCGCAAATCAGACAAAAAGCCCAACACCCAACCCACCCACTACACCCACTCACTCAACAACCACCACCACCCAGACAAAAGAAACAAACAATCTTCCACAACAACAACTACACACACAACAAAGACACAGCACCACAGGACACCAACAACGACACCATAAAACAGAACATGAAAGACATACACACCCACTTTGTACAAACACACTTGGACACCAGACAACACAACAAAGTAATACATGCACCAGCACCAGAAATAGACCCATCAGAGCAAGACCTACCACACAGAACCAGACAACTCCTAGCACAACTCCGAACCAACAAATCACCAGCCCTCCACTCCTACCTACACAACATTACACCGGACACACACCCAACACCACTCTGTGCGCTATGCGGCACGCAAGTGCACGACACACAACACCTGTTCACCTGCACAAACATACCCACCACACTGACTCCGGAGGACCTCTGGCGAAACCCAAGCGGAGTGGCGGCCCTGCTCGCCCGCTGGGCGGCGGAGGGGGGTCTGGGGATCCGGGAGACGGAGTGAGGGCCCGGTCCCCCAATGTCGGGGCACGGGTGGGGTCGACAACAACAACAACAACAACATAAAAAAAGACTTCCCCTTTAAATATTCCTGCTGCATAATATATCTCCTTTCCTTTCGTAAAGGATGGTCAGAACCTTTCCTAAGCATTATTAAAATTTAGACGATCTTTGCTCCAGGTGCTACCGGCTCATCTCACTCGGTTAGGATAGGAAAGGAAAGTTCCTATGCCAAAATGATAATCCAAAAAGGGCCCCTGTTGGTGGATAATCAGGCCATGGGAGGTGTGAGTAAATTGTGAGGGGGTGTTGGCTGGAGCTAGAAATAATTTTGGTGTCTTGTCCCTGCAGTAGGTTCATTAAAAGAGCAACCAGTGTTTTCACCACCATGGTCGGATCTTACTCTGGAGGGTAACCCATACAGGCAGGTGGCTTGGACAAAATATTTCAACACTGTCAAAGCTGTGTTGTCTGTGCTCCAGTTGAAGGTACGTTATTAGCCTGGAATTCCCATCAATGCCGGCATGTGTCACAAACACCCACCTGTAAAACAAACATGAAAAGAATAATGATTAAATACAAGAAAACAATCAAGTTTCATATCTTGTTTGAAATATCATCTCGGTAGAGAAGGTATTGCTGTGCACTTAAGACTACATGGAGGCAATTTGGAGTTTGTGTAACTTGGATATACAAATGATAAAATTCAATTTAATCTGTGCTGTCCATACAATATGGCTTTCTAATGCTCCCACGAGTACAAATATAAGATGATCCCTTATTACCGAATGAGACGCATATGCCCATCTATGTGCCATAAACTATTGGGGAATGGCACATAGTATGTTCTTCTAGCCACAGTCTGGCTCCATCTCTGGGCTGCAGCAGCTGGCTCAATACGGTTGAGGATTTCTCGAACTCTTTTTCTTTGTACTACAATACCATCAGCACGCAGGTATGCCCTCATCATCTGCAACAGGTTCATAAAACAACACAATAAAGAAAGTACACTTTCACAATGAATATAATGATATATACATGAAGGGACAAGAGTATGTAGCAGAACACTTGCTTCCGAGCCTGATCTGGGAAATTGGCTGTGCAATCTTCTGACATGCTCTTCCAGGTCAACATCATGAATGGGAGTAAATCTATTTCTGGCTGAAATCTGAAAAAACTTCATTTTTTTATGCAGGTATGAAGAGGAACAACACAACATCTCAGTGATGGCTCTCACTGTAAAGCCCTGAGTGGGGAGCAGTTGAATTTGATCACTTGTAATGTCAAGTGCTGGTCTTCCTCGTCTACCTAAAGTATGGAAATAAAAGGATTAAGGAATTCAAGCAAACGAATCACTACGTGTTTTTTATATACTGTATACAGTACAGGCATATAGACACAGATGTACATAAAAGTATATGCAGCTTCAAAACCACGAGCAGCTATTTTCTCTAACCATTTTACTCAAGAAAAAAATAATTCAAACTTATAATTGAATAACTAAAAGATCACTAGTTATTGCTTAAAAGTGTACAGCCATCGCGTTACTTAATAGTCTACTGATTTGCAGGAAAACCACTGGTATAAAACGACGTTTGACAGGGTGATAGAAGGTAAGTCACAGCAAGTCGTCAGTAAAACCCGTGTGTAGTTCGAATAAAAATACATACGAAAAACCAATGACAAAAAATGGTAGCCATTTTACCTGTGTGCAAACGATGTGCCACATGGGAACAAACACGTCCACCATTAGGAGTGGGTCCCGCAATGATGACAGATCGGAGATCTATTGGACTTTGAATCAAACTTTGAATAGTATCAGCGCTAAACTGGTCACTAACTCTTCTTAAATTAGCAATTGAAATGTTTATCGCGCGTGCTTCACTTTCACCGGCAGACCCTTGATGACAGGCACTCTCTATTGCCCTGCACCTTCGCCGAATACGTCTCAGGACACTGTCCGCCATTGTTGTTTTAAAAAACTGAGTGGGCACAGAATTTCCAAAATCATGAGCCCTGACTGGTGGGATGACACTATTTTGAAACGTACAGCCAATAGGATACCGTTACATGTTTTCGTAATCATCCTTATTTGCATTTAATGCAAGTACAGTGTAATGTCACTAGCACTACAAGTGGGCACATTTATGGCCTTGCATGTTCACTAGTAAGCGTCAAAATCATCTTACCAGTGAACTAGTGGGCACATTTATGGCCTTAAATGTTCAGTAGTAAGCGTCAAAATTATCTTATAATGGATGGATGGATGGATAGTGAACTAGTGAGCGTTTTGTGGCTTACATGTTCACTAGTAAGCGTCAAAATGACCTTACTAGTAAACTAGTGAGCGTTTTGTGGCTTACATGTTCACTAGTAAGCGTCAAAATGATCTTACTAGTGAACTATTGGGCGTTTTGTGGCTTACATGTTCACTAGTAAGCCTCAAAATGATCTTACTAGTGAACTAGTAGGCGATGTGTGGCTTACATGTCAACTAGTAAGCCTCAAAATGAACTTACTAGTGAACTAGTGGGCACATTTATGGCCTTACATGTTCACTAGTAAGCGTCAAAATGATCTTACTAGTGAACTAGTGGGCGTTTTGTGGCTTACATGTTCACTAGTAAGTGTCAAAATGACCTTACTAGTGAACTAGTGGGCGTTTTGTGGCTTACATGTTCACTAGTAAGCGTCAAAATGATCTTACTAGTGAACGAGTGAGCGTTTTGTGGCTGACATGTTCATAAATAAGCGTCAAAATGATCTTACTAGGGAACTAGTGGGCGTTTTGTGGCTTACATGTTCACTAGTAAGCGTCAAAATTACCTTACTAGTGAACCAGTGAGCGTTTTGTGGCTTACATGTTCACTAGTAAGCGTCAAAATGACCTTACTAGTGAACTAGTGAGCGTTTTGTGGCTTACATGTTCACTAGTAAGCGTCAAAATGATCTTACTAGTGAACTAGTGGGCGTTCTGTGGCTTACATGTTCACTAGAAGCCTCAAAATTATCTTACTAGTGAACTAGCGGGCGTTTTGTGGCTTACATGTCAACTAGTAAGCCTCAAAATGATCTTACTAGTGAACTAGTGGGCACATTTATGGCCTTACATGTTCACTAGTAAGCGTCAAAATGACCTTACTAGTGAACTAGTGGGCAATATGGAATAAATACTCAAAGGGCTTGCCAGGCAAGCCCATTGAGTATTTAAAGGGTTCAAAGGGCTTGCCTGGCAAGCCCTTTGAGTATTTATTCATCTGTGATGGTATTGTAGACCAATGAGAGCACGTCCGACAGACACGTGGACTTCGGGCGGCCAATCATGATGTATTTCGAGCCAAGCCCCAACAAAAACGGAGGAGAAAACTTTCAGACGCTTTGAAAGCTTTTGGGGTACATATTACTCTTGTTGTTACACAAAATTTTGTTTTACGATTATTTTAGGCGGTAACGTTATGGTGTAAATGTCAAATACGTGGTCAATTTATCAAGATGAAGCCTGCTAAAAAATTTGCTCCAACAATTTTGGAGATGTGTCTGACTTTGACAGCAATGGCGGCAGTTCAACGCTGACAGTCTCAGTCGGGTGCAGATTTATTTCGGCAGGACTTTCTAAAATCTGCCGTTTGCTCTGACAGTTCTCTGTCTGACAGTCACATTTTGTCTTATTACTCAAAAGCTAATTGACATTTAAAAAAAGAGTTAATGTTTGGAACACGATTTTGCTCTTACTGTTTGCTGCCTTAGTTCGTTTGAAATATTCGCTTCCTGCATTACATGAACTACATTTTTTAATATTCACAAGACTGTAACTGTGCATTATAAATAATGTCACATTTGCACTGTTTTACTGGATCTACAACTAAACTAGGTCCTCGTTTCTGGGAGAGTCCACAGCACCTCCTGTATCACAACCATTCTGCCGGCACACCTTCAGCAGCACAATGTTTCTAACGGGAGCTGGAGGGTGATCAGCTTCATTGAAGAACAGGAGGAGGAGAGGCACAACGTTTGTCATTTGTGATATGTTTTTAGACTTTTCTCCTAACTAAAAAAACTATGTTTTGTTAATTTCTTGATACAGTTCTTGTATTTAAATATTTTAACAATCAAATATTTTTCAACTGTGTTTTAGATATGAATTGTATGAAATAAATCAGTGAAGCCCCATTCAAATTCTACTCTATCTAATCTGCTCGATCACACTGCTGTCAACCTGCTGTACCTCCAAACTCCTTGGCTTACTCGCAGTTGGAGGGTTCCCCCCGAACGGGGGGACAAATCAAGGAACCAATCCCTGCACCCCGAACGGGGTGCCCTTACGGCCGTTTTTTTTTTTTCGGCTAACCGCCCCCTGAACCTGGCAGGGTGGCGGGCGGACCTTTTGCTCCAGGCCTGGGACATAGAGACAAATCCGGGGCCCACACAGACACTCTCACGCACGCAACAAACACACACACAACAAACTACCTGGACATGCGACATTTGCACACAACAGATTACAAGAAGACAGACATCCTTCAGATGCAACCACCACACACCACACTGGGTACACAAACATTGCACAAACATAAACACTAGACACACCCCCCCAAACCTGGACCTGCAATAGCTGCAATAGAATCATCACACGCAGACAAACCTCACTCAGATGCAACTCAACACACCCACACTGGATACACAGACATTGCTCCGGCATCACCACCCGCCAATACACAAACACGTGGACATGCAGAACACACACGCAAACAACAAACACCCCAACACCACAACCCCCGAACAACCCACAAAGAACAACACCCACCAACAAAAACAACAAACACACACTGACCATACTACAAATAAACATCAACGGCATCCAAAACAAGAAAACAGAACTAGAAGAACTCGCCTCACAACAGCACGCAGACATCATCACCATACAAGAAACCAAACTAGAAAAACAACACAACACACCTCGTCTCACCAACTACACCAGCATTAGGAAAGACAGAGAACACAAGGGAGGAGGAGGACTGCTCACATACATTCACAAATCAGTCACATTCACTCCCATGAACATCCCCAACAACATTAACACCAACACTACAGAAATTCAAACCGTAAAGATTCACATAACCAACCACAAAAGACTACACATATGCAACATGTATATACCCCCCAGAGATACCACCCGACCAGACCACGCCACAGAAGACACAGACATCACCAACACCTTCCAATACATAAACTCGCTGAACAACACCATTCTAACCGCAGACATCAACGCTCACTCAACACAATGGCACTCTCCCTACGACGACCACAGAGGCACCCTCATTGCAGACATACTACAGAACTCCCAACAAATCACTCTAAACGCAAACACACCTACCAGAAAACCTACAAACATCAACCAACAACCAACATCACCGGACATCACAACAGCCAGCAACAGCATCACAAACAGAACAACATGGACCACAATACACACACTCAGTTCAGACCACCTTCCTATCAAAATCACACACAACACGCGTGCTCCTTTCCGCCTACAACAACACCTTCAAACTTACACAAATTACAGGAAAGCAGACTGGGAAGGATACACCTCTGAAATAGAATCAGCACTGGAGAACATAACCATACCTGACAACATCCACACAGCCAACACCATGCTCACAAACCTCATACTTACAGCAGACAAACACCACATACCCCACGGAAAAATAAAAAGCAAATCACTTCTCCTACCACAACACATCAGAACACTCATCAGCCAAAGAAAAAATCACTTCTCCTACCACAACACATCAGAACACTCATCAGCCAAAGAAACGACATCAGACAAATCCAAAAACACAAACAAGAGCTATGGAAAGAACACTTAACGGATGCATGGAACCACAGACACAAACAACACATACTCTGGAACACAGTGACAAGACTATCAAACAAAGAACAAAAAGCACCAGAAAACACCACAATACAGTTCGGACAACACACGGCAATATCCAACAAACAGAAAGCACGAGCATTCAACAAACAATTCACCAACATAATACAACACAAAACCAACAGAACATACAGACAACTACAACGCAAAATACGAAAACTCAACACCACGCCCATAACCATCACAGAACAACAAGTCAAACAAGCACTACAACGCTCCAAAAGCAACAACTCCACAGGCCCAGACAACATAAACATCAGACATCTGAAACACCTAGGCCCAAAAGCAATAACACTACTCACACACACTTACAACACATCACTCAACACCAACACCATCCCCGCAATATGGAAGACTGCAAAAATAATCCCAATACCAAAACCCAACAAAAACCACGCACTCGGCCCATCTTACAGACCAATAGCACTACTCAGCCCAATAGCCAAAACAATGGAAAAGGTAATACTACCCTTCATTACCAACAACACTCAACTACCCTCTCACCAACACGGCTTCCGAAAACAACACTCCACAACCACAGCACTACACCACATACACAACATCATAGCCACAGGTTTCAATCAACAAAAACCACCACAACGAACAGTTGCCATAGCCCTAGACATGTCCAAAGCCTTTGACACGGTAAACCTACACACACTCACAAACAAACTCAACAACACTAACACCCCAAACATCATCATCAAATACATCTTCAACTACATAAGGGGACGCAGACAATACACTCAATACCGGGGGGAAACATCAGAACATAGAAACACGAAAACGGGGGTACCACAGGGGGGAGTACTTTCACCAACACTATTCAACATATACATGGCAGACTTACCACAACCACCTCCAAATGTACACACAGTTACATATGCAGACGACATCACCATTCTATCCACACATGTCAAACCACAACAGGCACAACAACAAGTACAAAAATATCTCCACGACATATACAACTGGACAAAACAGAACCAACTCACACACAACGCAGACAAAACCACCACCACTCTGTTCACACCGGATCCGGCAGAATACAGCAACAGGCTCACTTTACAAATAGATAACACCACCCTACCCACAGTCCGCGAACCCAAAATACTGGGATTAACATGGGGCCCCAAACTCACCTTCTCAAAACACACACAACACACTCTAACCCGCGCCAAGCAATCAAACAAAATACTTAAAGCCTTAACAACCACTCACTGGGGAAAATCCAAAGAAACTATACTCACCACATACAAAGCAACCACACTCACACGCCTCGAATACGCAAACACTATATGGTCACCAACACTATCGGACACAAACAAGACAAAACTCCAGACCACACAGAACACAGCACTCAGAATAGCAACAGGATGCACACAAGACACAAACATACAAAACTTGCATGAGGAAACAAACACTCTCCCACTGAACACCCATCTAAAACTACACGCATCGCAAATCAGACAAAAAGCCCAACACCCAACCCACCCACTACACCCACTCACTCAACAACCACCACCACCCAGACAAAAGAAACAAACAATCTTCCACAACAACAACTACACACACAACAAAGACACAGCACCACAGGACACCAACAACGACACCATAAAACAGAACATGAAAGACATACACACCCACTTTGTACAAACACACTTGGACACCAGACAACACAACAAAGTAATACATGCACCAGCACCAGAAATAGACCCATCAGAGCAAGACCTACCACACAGAACCAGACAACTCCTAGCACAACTCCGAACCAACAAATCACCAGCCCTCCACTCCTACCTACACAACATTACACCGGACACACACCCAACACCACTCTGTGCGCTATGCGGCACGCAAGTGCACGACACACAACACCTGTTCACCTGCACAAACATACCCACCACACTGACTCCGGAGGACCTCTGGCGAAACCCAAGCGGAGTGGCGGCCCTGCTCGCCCGCTGGGCGGCGGAGGGGGGTCTGGGGATCCGGGAGACGGAGTGAGGGCCCGGTCCCCCAATGTCGGGGCACGGGTGGGGTCGACAACAACAACAACAACAACATAAAAAAAGACTTCCCCTTTAAATATTCCTGCTGCATAATATATCTCCTTTCCTTTCGTAAAGGATGGTCAGAACCTTTCCTAAGCATTATTAAAATTTAGACGATCTTTGCTCCAGGTGCTACCGGCTCATCTCACTCGGTTAGGATAGGAAAGGAAAGTTCCTATGCCAAAATGATAATCCAAAAAGGGCCCCTGTTGGTGGATAATCAGGCCATGGGAGGTGTGAGTAAATTGTGAGGGGGTGTTGGCTGGAGCTAGAAATAATTTTGGTGTCTTGTCCCTGCAGTAGGTTCATTAAAAGAGCAACCAGTGTTTTCACCACCATGGTCGGATCTTACTCTGGAGGGTAACCCATACAGGCAGGTGGCTTGGACAAAATATTTCAACACTGTCAAAGCTGTGTTGTCTGTGCTCCAGTTGAAGGTACGTTATTAGCCTGGAATTCCCATCAATGCCGGCATGTGTCACAAACACCCACCTGTAAAACAAACATGAAAAGAATAATGATTAAATACAAGAAAACAATCAAGTTTCATATCTTGTTTGAAATATCATCTCGGTAGAGAAGGTATTGCTGTGCACTTAAGACTACATGGAGGCAATTTGGAGTTTGTGTAACTTGGATATACAAATGATAAAATTCAATTTAATCTGTGCTGTCCATACAATATGGCTTTCTAATGCTCCCACGAGTACAAATATAAGATGATCCCTTATTACCGAATGAGACGCATATGCCCATCTATGTGCCATAAACTATTGGGGAATGGCACATAGTATGTTCTTCTAGCCACAGTCTGGCTCCATCTCTGGGCTGCAGCAGCTGGCTCAATACGGTTGAGGATTTCTCGAACTCTTTTTCTTTGTACTACAATACCATCAGCACGCAGGTATGCCCTCATCATCTGCAACAGGTTCATAAAACAACACAATAAAGAAAGTACACTTTCACAATGAATATAATGATATATACATGAAGGGACAAGAGTATGTAGCAGAACACTTGCTTCCGAGCCTGATCTGGGAAATTGGCTGTGCAATCTTCTGACATGCTCTTCCAGGTCAACATCATGAATGGGAGTAAATCTATTTCTGGCTGAAATCTGAAAAAACTTCATTTTTTTATGCAGGTATGAAGAGGAACAACACAACATCTCAGTGATGGCTCTCACTGTAAAGCCCTGAGTGGGGAGCAGTTCAATTTGATCACTTGTAATGTCAAGTGCTGGTCTTCCTCGTCTACCTAAAGTATGGAAATAAAAGGATTAAGGAATTCAAGCAAACGAATCACTACGTGTTTTTTATATACTGTATACAGTACAGGCATATAGACACAGATGTACATAAAAGTATATGCAGCTTCAAAACCACGAGCAGCTATTTTCTCTAACCATTTTACTCAAGAAAAAAATAATTCAAACTTATAATTGAATAACTAAAAGATCACTAGTTATTGCTTAAAAGTGTACAGCCATCGCGTTACTTAATAGTCTACTGATTTGCAGGAAAACCACTGGTATAAAACGAAGTTTGACAGGGTGATAGAAGGTAAGTCACAGCAAGTCGTCAGTAAAACCCGTGTGTAGTTCGAATAAAAATACATACGAAAAACCAATGACAAAAAATGGTAGCCATTTTACCTGTGTGCAAACGATGTGCCACATGGGAACAAACACGTCCACCATTAGGAGTGGGTCCCGCAATGATGACAGATCGGAGATCTATTGGACTTTGAATCAAACTTTGAATAGTATCAGCGCTAAACTGGTCACTAACTCTTCTTAAATTAGCAATTGAAATGTTTATCGCGCGTGCTTCACTTTCACCGGCAGACCCTTGATGACAGGCACTCTCTATTGCCCTGCACCTTCGCCGAATACGTCTCAGGACACTGTCCGCCATTGTTGTTTTAAAAAACTAAGTGGGCACAGAATTTCCAAAATCATGAGCCCTGACTGGTGGGATGACACTATTTTGAAACGTACAGCCAATAGGATACCGTTACATGTTTTCGTAATCATCCTTATTTGCATTTAATGCAAGTACAGTGTAATGTCACTAGCACTACAAGTGGGCACATTTATGGCCTTACATGTTCACTAGTAAGCGTCAAAATCATCTTACTAGTGAACTAGTGGGCACATTTATGGCCTTACATGTTCACTAGTAAGCGTCAAAATGATCTTACTAGTGAACTAGTGGGCGTTTTGTGGCTTACATGTTCACTAGTAAGCGTCAAAATGACCTTACTAGTGAACTAGTGGGCGTTTTGTGGCTTACATGTTCACTAGTAAGCGTCAAAATGATCTTACTAGTGAACGAGTGAGCGTTTTGTGGCTGACATGTTCATAAATAAGCGTCAAAATGATCTTACTAGGGAACTAGTGGGCGTTTTGTGGCTTACATGTTCACTAGTAAGCGTCAAAATTACCTTACTAGTGAACCAGTGAGCGTTTTGTGGCTTACATGTTCACTAGTAAGCGTCAAAATGACCTTACTAGTGAACTAGTGAGCGTTTTGTGGCTTACATGTTCACTAGTAAGCGTCAAAATGATCTTACTAGTGAACTAGTGGGCGTTCTGTGGCTTACATGTTCACTAGAAGCCTCAAAATTATCTTACTAGTGAACTAGCGGGCGTTTTGTGGCTTACATGTCAACTAGTAAGCCTCAAAATGATCTTACTAGTGAACTAGTGGGCACATTTATGGCCTTACATGTTCACTAGTAAGCGTCAAAATGACCTTACGAGTGAACTAGTGGGCAATATGGAATAAATACTCAAAGGGCTTGCCAGGCAAGCCCATTGAGTATTTAAAGGGTTCAAAGGGCTTGCCTGGATAGCCCTTTGAGTATTTATTCATCCGTGATGGTATTGTAGACCAATGAGAGCACGTACGACAGACACGTGGACTTCGGGCGGCCAATCATGATGCATTTCGAGCCAAGCCCCAACAAAAACGGAGGAGAAAACTTTCAGACGCTTTGAAAGCTTTTGGGGTACATATTACTCTTGTTGTTACACAAAATTTTGTTTTACGATTATTTTAGGCGGTAACGTTATGGTGTAAATGTCAAATACGTGGTCAATTTATCAAGATGAAGCCTGCTTAAAAATTTGCTCCAACAATTTTGGAGATGTGTCTGACTTTGACAGCAATGGCGGCAGTTCAACGCTGACAGTCGCAGTCGGGTGCAGATTTATTTCGGCAGGACTTTCTAAAATCTGCCGTTTGCTCTGACAGTTCTCTGTCTGACAGTCACATTTTGTCTTATTACTCACAAGCTAATTGACATTTAAAAAAAGAGTTAATGTTTGGAACACGATTTTGCTCTTACTGTTTGCTGCCTTAGTTCGTTTGAAATATTCGCTTCCTGCATTACATGAAGTACATTTTTTTAATATTCACAAGACTGTAACTGTGCATTATAAATAATGTCACATTTGCACTATGTTTTACTGGATCTACAACTAAACTAGGTCCTCGTTTCTGGGAGAGTCCACAGCACCTCCTGTATCACAACCATTCTGCCGGCACACCTTCAGCAGCACGATGTTTCTAACGGGAGCTGGAGGGTGATCAGCTTCATTGAAGAACAGGAGGAGGAGAGGCACAACGTTTGTCATTTGTGATATGTTTTTAGACTTTTCTCCTAACTAAAAAAACTATGTTTTGTTAATTTCTTGATATAGTTCTTGTATTTAAATATTTTAACAATCAAATATTTTTCAACTGTGTTTTAGATATGAATTGTATGAAATAAATCAGTGAAGCCCCATTCAAATTCTAATCTGCTCGATCACACTGCTGTCAACCTGCTGTACCTCCAAACTCCTTGGCTTACTCGCAGTTGGAGGGTTCCCCCCGAACGGGGGGACAAATCAAGGAACCAATCCCTGCACCCCGAACGGGGTGCCCTTACGGCCGTTTTTTTTTTTTTTCGGCTAACCGCCCCCTGAACCTGGCAGGGTGGCGGGCGGACTTTTTGCTCCAGGCGGGGGACATAGAGACAAATCCGGGGCCCACACAGACACTCTCACGCACGCAACAAACACACACACAACAAACTACCTGGACATGCGACATTTGCACACAACAGATTACAAGAAGACAGACATCCTTCAGATGCAACCACCACACACCACACTGGGTACACAAACATTGCACAAACATAAACACTAGACAATACAACATAACATGGAAATGCAGACTACATCCCAAAACACCACCACGAACAACAACACCTCGTAGGACACCAACAGGCAGCAGAGCACAAACAGACCAAAACAACACACTCGCCTCACCAACACTACCCTCAAACGCAACACGGACAGACAACTCCAACAGAGATACAACAAACACAAGACCACCCCCCCCAAACCTGGACCTGCAATAGCTGCAATAGAATCATCACACGCAGACAAACCTCACTCAGATGCAACTCAACACACCCACACTGGATACACAGACATTGCTCCGGCATCACCACCCGCCAATACACAAACACGTGGACATGCAGAACACACACGCAAACAACAAACACCCCAACACCACAACCCCCGAACAACCCACAAAGAACAACACCCACCAACAAAAACAACAAACACACACTGACCATACTACAAATAAACATCAACGGCATCCAAAACAAGAAAACAGAACTAGAAGAACTCGCCTCACAACAGCACGCAGACATCATCACCATACAAGAAACCAAACTAGAAAAACAACACAACACACCTCGTCTCACCAACTACACCAGCATTAGGAAAGACAGAGAACACAAGGGAGGAGGAGGACTGCTCACATACATTCACAAATCAGTCACATTCACTCCCATGAACATCCCCAACAACATTAACACCAACACTACAGAAATTCAAACCGTAAAGATTCACATAACCAACCACAAAAGACTACACATATGCAACATGTATATACCCCCCAGAGATACCACCCGACCAGACCACGCCACAGAAGACACAGACATCACCAACACCTTCCAATACATAAACTCGCTGAACAACACCATTCTAACCGCAGACATCAACGCTCACTCAACACAATGGCACTCTCCCTACGACGACCACAGAGGCACCCTCATTGCAGACATACTACAGAACTCCCAACAAATCACTCTAAACGCAAACACACCTACCAGAAAACCTACAAACATCAACCAACAACCAACATCACCGGACATCACAACAGCCAGCAACAGCATCACAAACAGAACAACATGGACCACAATACACGCACTCAGTTCAGACCACCTTCCTATCAAAATCACACACAACACGCGTGCTCCTTTCCGCCTACAACAACACCTTCAAACTTACACAAATTACAGGAAAGCAGACTGGGAAGGATACACCTCTGAAATAGAATCAGCACTGGAGAACATAACCATACCTGACAACATCCACACAGCCAACACCATGCTCACAAACCTCATACTTACAGCAGACAAACACCACATACCCCACGGAAAAATAAAAAGCAAATCACTTCTCCTACCACAACACATCAGAACACTCATCAGCCAAAGAAACGACATCAGACAACAAAACCACCAAGACCCACGCATCACAGACCTAAACAAAGAAATAGACACACAAATCCAAAAACACAAACAAGAGCTATGGAAAGAACACTTAACGGATGCATGGAACCACAGAAACAAACAAAACATACTCTGGAACACAGTAACAAGACTATCTAACAAAGAACAAAAAGCACCAGAAAACACCACAATACAGTTCGGACAACACACGGCAATATCCAACAAACAGAAAGCACAAGCATTCAACAAACAATTCACCAACATAATACAACACAAAACCAACAGAACATACAGACAACTACAACGCAAAATACGAAAACTCAACACCACGCCCATAACCATCACAGAACAACAAGTCAAACAAGCACTACAACGCTCCAAAAGCAACAACTCCACAGGCCCAGACAACATAAACATCAGACATCTGAAACACCTAGGCCCCAAAGCAATAACACTACTCACACACACTTACAACACATCACTCAACACCAACACCATCCCCGCAATATGGAAGACTGCAAAAATAATCCCAATACCAAAACCCAACAAAAACCACGCACTCGGCCCATCTTACAGACCAATAGCACTACTCAGCCCAATAGCCAAAACAATGGAAAAGGTAATACTACCCTTCATTACCAACAACACTCAACTACCCTCTCACCAACACGGCTTCCGAAAACAACACTCCACAACCACAGCACTACACCACATACACAACATCATAGCCACAGGTTTCAATCAACAAAAACCACCACAACGAACAGTTGCCATAGCCCTAGACATGTCCAAAGCCTTTGACACGGTAAACCTACACACACTCACAAACAAACTCAACAACACTAACACCCCAAACATCATCATCAAATACATCTTCAACTACATAAGGGGACGCAGACAATACACTCAATACCGGGGGGAAACATCAGAACATAGAAACACGAAAACGGGGGTACCACAGGGGGGAGTACTTTCACCAACACTATTCAACATATACATGGCAGACTTACCACAACCACCTCCAAATGTACACACAGTTACATATGCAGACGACATCACCATTCTATCCACACATGTCAAACCACAACAGGCACAACAACAAGTACAAAAATATCTCCACGACATATACAACTGGACAAAACAGAACCAACTCACACTCAACGCAGACAAAACCACCACCACTCTGTTCACACCGGATCCGGCAGAATACAGCAACAGGCTCACTTTACAAATAGATAACACCACCCTACCCACAGTCCGCGAACCAAAATACTGGGATTAACATGGGACCCCAAACTCACCTTCTCAAAACACACACAACACACTCTAACCCGCGCCAAGCAATCAAACAAAATACTTAAAGCCTTAACAACCACTCACTGGGGAAAATCCAAAGAAACTATACTCACCACATACAAAGCAACCACACTCACACGCCTCGAATACGCAAACACTATATGGTCACCAACACTATCGGACACAAACAAGACAAAACTCCAGACCACACAGAACACAGCACTCAGAATAGCAACAGGATGCACACAAGACACAAACATACAACACTTGCATGAGGAAACAAAAACTCTCCCACTGAACACCCATCTAAAACTACACGCATCGCAAATCAGACAAAAAGCCCAACACCCAACCCACCCACTACACCCACTCACTCAACAACCACCACCACCCAGACAAAAGAAACAAACAATCTTCCACAACAACAACTACACACACAACAAAGACACAGCACCACAGGACACCAACAACGACACCATAAAACAGAACATGAAAGACATACACACCCACTTTGTACAAACACACTTGGACACCAGACAACACAACAAAGTAATACATGCACCAGCACCAGAAATAGACCCATCAGAGCAAGACCTACCACACAGAACCAGACAACTCCTAGCACAACTCCGAACCAACAAATCACCAGCCCTCCACTCCTACCTACACAACATTACACCGGACACACACCCAACACCACTCTGTGCGCTATGCGGCACGCAAGTGCACGACACACAACACCTGTTCACCTGCACAAACATACCCACCACACTGACTCCGGAGGACCTCTGGCGAAACCCAAGCGGAGTGGCGGCCCTGCTCGCCCGCTGGGCGGCGGAGGGGGGTCTGGGGATCCGGGAGACGGAGTGAGGGCCCGGTCCCCCAATGTCGGGGCACGGGTGGGGTCGACAACAACAACAACAACAACAACAACATAAAAAAAGACTTCCCCTTTAAATATTCCTGCTGCATAATATATCTCCTTTCCTTTCGTAAAGGATGGTCAGAACCTTTCCTAAGCATTATTAAAATTTAGACGATCTTTGCTCCAGGTGCTACCGGCTCATCTCACTCGGTTAGGATAGGAAAGGAAAGTTCCTATGCCAAAATGATAATCCAAAAAGGGCCCCTGTTGGTGGATAATCAGGCCATGGGAGATGTGAGTAAATTGTGAGGGGGTGTTGGCTGGAGCTAGAAATAATTTTGGTGTCTTGTCCCTGCAGTAGGTTCATTAAAAGAGCAACCAGTGTTTTCACCACCATGGTCGGATCTTACACTGGAGGGTAACCCATACAGGCAGGTGGCTTGGACAAAATATTTCAACACTGTCAAAGCTGTGTTGTCTGTGCTCCAGTTGAAGGTACGTTATTAGCCTGGAATTCCCATCAATGCCGGCATGTGTCACAAACACCCACCTGTAAAACAAACATGAAAAGAATAATGATTAAATACAAGAAAACAATCAAGTTTCATATCTTGTTTGAAATATCATCTCGGTAGAGAAGGTATTGCTGTGCACTTAAGACTACATGGAGGCAATTTGGAGTTTGTGTAACTTGGATATACAAATGATAAAATTCAATTTAATCTGTGCTGTCCATACAATATGGCTTTCTAATGCTCCCACGAGTACAAATATAAGATGATCCCTTATTACCGAATGAGACGCATATGCCCATCTATGTGCCATAAACTATTGGGGAATGGCACATAGTATGTTCTTCTAGCCACAGTCTGGCTCCATCTCTGGGCTGCAGCAGCTGGCTCAATACGGTTGAGGATTTCTCGAACTCTTTTTCTTTGTACTACAATACCATCAGCACGCAGGTATGCCCTCATCATCTGCAACAGGTTCATAAAACAACACAATAAAGAAAGTACACTTTCACAATGAATATAATGATATATACTGTACATGAAGGGACAAGAGTATGTAGCAGAACACTTGCTTCCGAGCCTGATCTGGGAAATTGGCTGTGCAATCTTCTGACATGCTCTTCCAGGTCAACATCATGAATGGGAGTAAATCCATTTCTGGCTGAAATCTGAAAAAACTTCATTTTTTTATGCAGGTATGAAGAGGAACAACACAACATCTCAGTGATGGCTCTCACTGTAAAGCCCTGAGTGGGGAGCAGTTCAATTTGATCACTTGTTATGTCAAGTGCTGGTCTTCCTCGTCTACCTAAAGTATGGAAATAAAAGGATTAAGGAATTCAAGCAAACGAATCACTACGTGTTTTTTATATACTGTATACAGTACAGGCATATAGACACAGATGTACATAAAAGTATATGCAGCTTCAAAACCACGAGCAGCTATTTTCTCTAACCATTTTACTCAAGAAAAAAATAATTCAAACTTATAATTGAATAACTAAAAGATCACTAGTTATTGCTTAAAAGTGTACAGCCATCGCGTTACTTAATAGTCTACTGATTTGCAGGAAAACCACTGGTATAAAACGACGTTTGACAGGGTGATAGAAGGTAAGTCACAGCAAGTCGTCAGTAAAACCCGTGTGTAGTTCGAATAAAAATACATACGAAAAACCAATGACAAAAAATGGTAGCCATTTTACCTGTGTGCAAACGATGTGCCACATGGGAACAAACACGTCCACCATTAGGAGTGGGTCCCGCAATGATGACAGATCGGAGATCTATTGGACTTTGAATCAAACTTTGAATAGTATCAGCGCTAAACTGGTCACTAACTCTTCTTAAATTAGCAATTGAAATGTTTATCGCGCGTGCTTCACTTTCACCGGCAGACCCTTGATGACAGGCACTCTCTATTGCCCTGCACCTTCGCCGAATACGTCTCAGGACACTGTCCGCCATTGTTGTTTTAAAAAACTAAGTGGGCACAGAATTTCCAAAATCATGAGCCCTGACTGGTGGGATGACACTATTTTGAAACGTACAGCCAATAGGATACCGTTACATGTTTTCGTAATCATCCTTATTTGCATTTAATGCAAGTACAGTGTAATGTCACTAGCACTACAAGTGGGCACATTTATGGCCTTACATGTTCACTAGTAAGCGTCAAAATCATCTTACCAGTGAACTAGTGGGCACATTTATGGCCTTAAATGTTCAGTAGTAAGCGTCAAAATAATCTTATTAGTGAACTAGTGGGCGTTTTGCGGCTTACATGTTCACTAGTAAGTGTCAAAATGACCTTACTAGTGAACTAGTGAGCGTTTTGTGGCTTACATGTTCACTAGTAAGCGTCAAAATGACCTTACTAGTAAACTAGTGAGCGTTTTGTGGCTTACATGTTCACTAGTAAGCGTCAAAATGATCTTACTAGTGAACTATTGGGCGTTTTGTGGCTTACATGTTCACTAGTAAGCCTCAAAATGATCTTACTAGTGAACTAGTAGGCGATGTGTGGCTTACATGTCAACTAGTAAGCCTCAAAATGAACTTACTAGTGAACTAGTGGGCACATTTATGGCCTTACATGTTCACTAGTAAGCGTCAAAATGATCTTACTAGTGAACTAGTGGGCGTTTTGTGGCTTACATGTTCACTAGTAAGCGTCAAAATGACCTTACTAGTGAACTAGTGGGCGTTTTGTGGCTTACATGTTCACTAGTAAGCGTCAAAATGATCTTACTAGTGAACGAGTGAGCGTTTTGTGGCTGACATGTTCATAAATAAGCGTCAAAATGATCTTACTAGGGAACTAGTGGGCGTTTTGTGGCTTACATGTTCACTAGTAAGCGTCAAAATTACCTTACTAGTGAACCAGTGAGCGTTTTGTGGCTTACATGTTCACTAGTAAGCGTCAAAATGACCTTACTAGTGAACTAGTGAGCGTTTTGTGGCTTACATGTTCACTAGTAAGCGTCAAAATGATCTTACTAGTAAACTAGTGGGCGTTCTGTGGCTTACATGTTCACTAGAAGCCTCAAAATTATCTTACTAGTGAACTAGCGGGCGTTTTGTGGCTTACATGTCAACTAGTAAGCCTCAAAATGATCTTACTAGTGAACTAGTGGGCACATTTATGGCCTTACATGTTCACTAGTAAGCGTCAAAATGACCTTACTAGTGAACTAGTGGGCAATATGGAATAAATACTCAAAGGGCTTGCCAGGCAAGCCCATCGAGTATTTAAAGGGTTCAAAGGGCTTGCCTGGCAAGCCCTTTGAGTATTTATTCATCCGTGATGGTATTGTAGACCAATGAGAGCACGTCCGACAGACACGAGGACTTCGGGCGGCCAATCATGATGCATTTCGAGCCAAGCCCCAACAAAAACGGAGGAGAAAACTTTCAGACGCTTTGAAAGCTTTTGGGGTACATATTACTCTTGTTGTTACACAAAATTTTGTTTTACGATTATTTTAGGCGGTAACGTTATGGTGTAAATGTCAAATACGTGGTCAATTTATCAAGATGAAGCCTGCTTAAAAATTTGCTCCAACAATTTTGGAGATGTGTCTGACTTTGACAGCAATGGCGGCAGTTCAACGCTGACAGTCGCAGTCGGGTGCAGATTTATTTCGGCAGGACTTTCTAAAATCTGCCGTTTGCTCTGACAGTTCTCTGTCTGACAGTCACATTTTGTCTTATTACTCACAAGCTAATTGACATTTAAAAAAAGAGTTAATGTTTGGAACACGATTTTGCTCTTACTGTTTGCTGCCTTAGTTCGTTTGAAATATTCGCTTCCTGCATTACATGAAGTACATTTTTTAATATTCACAAGACTGTAACTGTGCATTATAAATAATGTCACATTTGCACTATGTTTTACTGGATCTACAACTAAACTAGGTCCTCGTTTCTGGGAGAGTCCACAGCACCTCCTGTATCACAACCATTCTGCCGGCACACCTTCAGCAGCACGATGTTTCTAACGGGAGCTGGAGGGTGATCAGCTTCATTGAAGAACAGGAGGAGGAGAGGCACAACGTTTGTCATTTGTGATATGTTTTTAGACTTTTCTCCTAACTAAAAAAACTATGTTTTGTTAATTTCTTGATATAGTTCTTGTATTTAAATATTTTAACAATCAAATATTTTTCAACTGTGTTTTACATATGAACAGGCGGGGGACATAGAGACAAATCCGGGGCCCACACAGACACTCTCACGCACGCAACAAACACACACACAACAAACTACCTGGACATGCGACATTTGCACACAACAGATTACAAGAAGACAGACATCCTTCAGATGCAACCACCACACACCACACTGGGTACACAAACATTGCACAAACATAAACACTAGACAATACAACATAACATGGAAATGCAGACTACATCCCAAAACACCACCACGAACAACAACACCTCGTAGGACACCAACAGGCAGCAGAGCACAAACAGACCAAAACAACACACTCGCCTCACCAACACTACCCTCAAACGCAACACGGACAGACAACTCCAACAGAGATACAACAAACACAAGACCACCCCCCCAAACCTGGACCTGCAATAGCTGCAATAGAATCATCACACGCAGACAAACCTCACTCAGATGCAACTCAACACACCCACACTGGATACACAGACATTGCTCCGGCATCACCACCCGCCAATACACAAACACGTGGACATGCAGAACACACACGCAAACAACAAACACCCCAACACCACAACCCCCGAACAACCCACAAAGAACAACACCCACCAACAAAAACAACAAACACACACTGACCATACTACAAATAAACATCAACGGCATCCAAAACAAGAAAACAGAAAAAGAAGAACTCGCCTCACAACAGCACGCAGACATCATCACCATACAAGAAACCAAACTAGAAAAACAACACAACACACCTCGTCTCACCAACTACACCAGCATTAGGAAAGACAGAGAACACAAGGGAGGAGGAGGACTGCTCACATACATTCACAAATCAGTCACATTCACTCCCATGAACATCCCCAACAACATTAACACCAACACTACAGAAATTCAAACCGTAAAGATTCACATAACCAACCACAAAAGACTACACATATGCAACATGTATATACCCCCCAGAGATACCACCCGACCAGACCACGCCACAGAAGACACAGACATCACCAACACCTTCCAATACATAAACTCGCTGAACAACACCATTCTAACCGCAGACATCAACGCTCACTCAACACAATGGCACTCTCCCTACGACGACCACAGAGGCACCCTCATTGCAGACATACTACAGAACTCCCAACAAATCACTCTAAACGCAAACACACCTACCAGAAAACCTACAAACATCAACCAACAACCAACATCACCGGACATCACAACAGCCAGCAACAGCATCACAAACAGAACAACATGGACCACAATACACGCACTCAGTTCAGACCACCTTCCTATCAAAATCACACACAACACGCGTGCTCCTTTCCGCCTACAACAACACCTTCAAACTTACACAAATTACAGGAAAGCAGACTGGGAAGGATACACCTCTGAAATAGAATCAGCACTGGAGAACTTAACCATACCTGACAACATCCACACAGCCAACACCATGCTCACAAACCTCATACTTACAGCAGACAAACACCACATACCCCACGGAAAAATAAAAAGCAAATCACTTCTCCTACCACAACACATCAGAACACTCATCAGCCAAAGAAACGACATCAGACAACAAAACTACCAAGACCCACGCATCACAGACCTAAACAAAGAAATAGACAAACAAATCCAAAAACACAAACAAGAGCTATGGAAAGAACACTTAACGGATGCATGGAACCACAGACACAAACAATACATACTCTGGAACACAGTAACAAGACTATCTAACAAAGAACAAAAAGCACCAGAAAACACCACAATACAGTTCGGACAACACACGGCAATATCCAACAAACAGAAAGCACGAGCATTCAACAAACAATTCACCAACATAATACAACACAAAACCAACAGAACATACAGACAACTACAACGCAAAATACGAAAACTCAACACCACGCCCATAACCATCACAGAACAACAAGTCAAACAAGCACTACAACGCTCCAAAAGCAACAACTCCACAGGCCCAGACAACATAAACATCAGACATCTGAAACACCTAGGCCCCAAAGCAATAACACTACTCACACACACTTACAACACATCACTCAACACCAACACCATCCCCGCAATATGGAAGACTGCAAAAATAATCCCAATACCGAAACCCAACAAAACCACGCACTCGGCCCATCCTACAGACCAATAGCACTACTCAGCCCAATAGCCAAAACAATGGAAAAGGTAATACTACCCTTAATTACCAACAACACTCAACTACCCTCTCACCAACACGGCTTCCGAAAACAACACTCCACAACCACAGCACTACACCACATACACAACATCATAGCCACAGGTTTCAATCAACAAAAACCACCACAACGAACAGTTGCCATAGCCCTAGACATGTCCAAAGCCTTTGACACGGTAAACCTACACACACTCACAAACAAACTCAACAACACTAACACCCCAAACATCATCATCAAATACATCTTCAACTACATAAGGGGACGCAGACAATACACTCAATACCGGGGGGAAACATCAGAACACAGAAACACGAAAACGGGGGTACCACAGGGGGGAGTACTTTCACCAACACTATTCAACATATACATGGCAGACTTACCACAACCACCTCCAAATGTACACACAGTTACATATGCAGACGACATCACCATTCTATCCACACATGTCAAACCACAACAGGCACAACAACAAGTACAAAAATATCTCCACGACATATACAACTGGACAAAACAGAACCAACTCACACTCAACGCAGACAAAACCACCACTTCTCTGTTCACACCGGATCCGGCAGAATACAGCAACAGACTCACTTTACAAATAGATAACACCACCCTACCCACAGTCCGCGAACGCAAAATACTGGGATTAACATGGGACCCCAAACTCACCTTCTCAAAACACACACAACACACTCTAACCCGCGCCAAGCAATCAAACAAAATACTTAAAGCCTTAACAACCACTCACTGGGGAAAATCCAAAGAAACTATACTCACCACATACAAAGCAACCACACTCACTCGCCTCGAATACGCAAACACTATATGGTCACCAACACTATCGGACACAAACAAGACAAAACTCCAGACCACACAGAACACCGCACTCAGAATAGCAACAGGATGCACACAAGACACAAACATACAACACTTGCATGAGGAAACAAAAACTCTCCCACTGAACACCCATCTAAAACTACACGCATCGCAAATCAGACAAAAAGCCCAACACCCAACCCACCCACTACACCCACTCACTCAACAACCACCACCACCCAGACAAAAGAAACAAACAATCTTCCACAACAACAACTACACACACAACAAAGACACAGCACCACAGGACACCAACAACGACACCATAAAACAGAACATGAAAGACATACACACCCACTTTGTACAAACACACTTGGACACCAGACAACACAACAAAGTAATACATGCACCAGCACCAGAAATAGACCCATCAGAGCAAGACCTACCACACAGAACCACACAACTCCTAGCACAACTCCGAACCAACAAATCACCAGCCCTCCACTCCTACCTACACAACATTACACCGGACACACACCCAACACCACTCTGTGCGCTATGCGGCACGCAAGTGCACGACACACAACACCTGTTCACCTGCACAAACATACCCACCACACTGACTCCGGAGGACCTCTGGCGAAACCCAAGCGGAGTGGCGGCCCTGCTCGCCCGCTGGGCGGCGGAGGGGGGTCTGGGGATCCGGGAGACGGAGTGAGGGCCCGGTCCCCCAATGTCGGGGCACGGGTGGGGTCGACAACAACAACAACAACATCAACCTGCTGTAAATAATGCCTCCATTCATGATTGTAGAAACCCCAGAACGGTAAACATGTGATTATTTTATTTTAAAATATAAGAAGCCTATGTTTTGCAATTGTGCTCATTTTCATTGTATTGCACGACAAATATAATAGATGAGCCGGTTTGGGGACATCATCAACCAAGCTGCTGCTCCAATTGCAATGCGATATATTGTCCTGCTCTCCTAAATTCGCATCTACACCACAAATTATAACATCCTAACTGATTTAGCAACAACTGAAAATTCACATCATTATTTAGGGAGTTGCATAACTGTTGCATTATATGGTGCCCTATTCATTTTATTTAGTATAGCATACATATATAAAAGTGGAAAGATACTGCAGAGCTGTGCCATTACTCTTTATCTCTGTGTACATAATAAATAAACATCACCTACAGATACATTGGTAAAAATTGCTTGATTCCTTCTGTATACTGTAGATATTACGCAAATGGCGGTAAATAATTGTGAAAGCTCAGAATCAGGTTTTAAAGGGTTAATTCTTTGCTGGGTGGAGCTCTTATCATGGAGCCAATAGGAGGTGTCCTCGGGTGGTGTCCGTCCCTCATTCAGCTCGGGTCCTCCACCAGAGGCCAGGAAGCCCGAGGGCCCCGCGCAGTACCCCCGCCGCTCCCAGCACCGCACACCTCCGGACCGAGATGTCCGACGCTGGTCCCGGGATCTGTCGCAACCACCCATCCAGTCCGGGGGTCACTGCCCCGAGCGCCCCGACCACCACAGGCACGACCGCCACCCCCACCCCCCAGGCCCTCCCCAGCCCCTCCCCGAGCCCCTGGTACCCCCCGAGCCCCCCATGCTCCCCCCTCCCGATGCCTCCACCACCTGGGACCGCCACATCCACCACAACGGCCCTCCTCCGCCCCCCATCCACGACCACGACATCTGGCTGGCTCGCCACCACCATCCCGCCAGTCTGGATCCGGAAGTCCCACAGGATCCCCGCTCCGCCACCCTCCACCACCCTCGGAGGTGCCCCCCACTCCGACCCCGGGGCCCCCAGTCCACACTCCGCACAGATGCCTCGGCAGACCACGCCAGCCACCTGGCCATGGCGCTCCACGCAGGCCCCCCCTGCCAGCATCCCACACCCCGCAGCCACGTGCCGGATCGTCCCAGGCGCCTCCCCGCACAACCCACACCCCGGGTCCTGTCCGGCGCGGCACATCCGGGCCTCGACGGCTCCGGCGCCCAAGGCCCGCTCCTGAGCAGCCAGGATGAGCGCCCCTGCGCTGTCCCCCAGGCCAGTCCCCTCTAGCCACCGATAGGACTTCTTGAGATCAGCCACCTCAGCCACGGTCCAGTGGCACATCCCGCGTAGGGGCCCGCCCCACCACGATGGTCCCCCCCCCAGCGCCCGTCCCTCCGCTCCCCACTTGGGGCAAAAAATGAGCACATAACACCATCCAGTGTGGGTCCTTGGGCAAGAGCCTTCACGCTAATGCGTACCTCATACAATGATGAGAGACAATAAAATGAATGACATGCCAGCTCAGACGTCGCCCGGCCAAACAAGGTCTGCGTCAGGTGCTGGGGAACCAGAGCACCTTGATGAAAAATGGAGCAGAGATGGGCAAGATGCAATAACATGGCTCTGTTGGAATGCTACTACTCAAGCAAGCCTAGTCAGAGAGGTTACATGGAGAGAATGTGGGCTAAATGGTTACTTCGAAACCCACAGTCACGGGTGGCCACGAAACAACTCGTAACTCAGTGTTCCAACATCCACAAACGGCAACTGCTGTCACAACTTGAGATTGATGAGGTACAACGCAGGTTCCATGGTGAGGGGCCCCAGGCTGCCAGATCAGAGGAGGAGTTCATACCAGAGTGAATGCAGATGATGAGATTGGGAGGCCAGCCCCAATGAATGAAATGCTGAGCGAGGCAGCAACTGACCTGAAAGCTAAGATCATGGCAAGAATGAAAGCTGGGAAACCTAGAATCCGATTACAACGGCTATGTGAAGTACCACCTGAAAGTCTCTTGGAAAGTGTGAATTCAGCACTGAGGGCGATCCTTACCGTAACGATCACGGAAATGAACTGATATACGCTTCAGCATCAGTGATCCTTGAGATGCTTGGCTATAAGAGCAACCATGGAAGCCATGAGATACATTACCGACCATGGAAAAGACGGTTGGAGGCTAAGATCAAGGCGGCTCGGAAAGATGTGAGTCAATTGACTGAGGTCCAGAGAGGTGTGATGAAAAGGCCGATCCTGAGAGGTACATCCAGATGACCATATATGAAGCACTCGAAACAAAGGCTCCAAGCCTTGTCCAGCCGCCTAAAGCGGTACACGAAAGAGAATGAGGCCAGACGAATAAACAGGCTGTTTGCAACACAACCTGCGAAAGTGTACGCTCAGTGGCAGGGTCCTAACAACAGAGCTGATCCACCAAGACTGGAAACTGAAAGGTACTGGAGAGGCAGATGGGAGAAGGAGGTTGCACATAACAGCAGTGCACAATGGCTGGTCACCCAAAGAGAGGAGCACAGACACCTCCCTGAACAGAACCCAATTACCATAACAGTGGCAGACATAAAGGAAATAGTCTCAAATATGAAGAACTGGACAGCACCAGGCCCGGACATGGTCCACACTTACTGGCTAAAGAGACTCACAGCACTCCATGAGCGCCCAGCAGCACAAATGAACCAGCTGCCTAGGGATGGGACTCACCAAGGATGGCTAACCGAAGGGCGAACGATCCTCATCATGAAAGATCCCTCAAAGGGTGCAGTCGCATCCAACTATCGGCCAATAACCTGTCCCTCCACAATTTTGGAAGCTCATGTTGCGGCTAAGATAAGTGCACACATGGATCAATACATGAGCGAAGCACGGAAGGGCATTGGTAGAGATACCAGGGGAGCCAAACATCAGCTCCTGGTTGACAGAACAGTCGCACAAGACTGCAGGTCCCGATGTACCAACCTGTGCACAGCCTGGATTGATTAAAAGAAAGCCTATGACTCGATGCCACATACATGGATCACTGAATGCTTGGATGTGTATAAGGTGAACAGGACCCTAAGAGCCTTCGTTGCGAACTTGATGAGGATGTGGAAAACCACACTTGAAGCCAATGGCAAGCCACTTACCCAAGTGTCCATCAAATGTGGCATATACCAAGGTGATGCACTCTCCCCATTGCTGTTCTGCATAGGACTGAACTCCCTAAGCCAAGTAATCACCAAGACAGGCTATGGATACAGCCTCAGAAATGAAGCTACGATCAGTCACCTCCTCTACATGGATGACATAAAGCTGTATGCTAAGAGTGAAAGGGACATAGACTCCCTGATCCACACAACCAGGATCTACAGCAGCGACATCGGGATGTGATAGTCGGATGGTGACTAAGAGAGGAACGGTAGTCCGGACTGAAGGGGTCTCACTCCCCGAAGGAACAATAGCAGACATTGAGGACAGCTACAAGTACCTCGGTGTACCACAAGCCAATGGCAACCTTGAACTGGCAACAAGGAAAGCGGCTGGGGACTAGTGAGTGTGAGAGTCACTGTCCAGGATGAAACATCCAAGCTCCATGAATACATCAAGGAGAAGGCTCCAACGGATGACGTACTCAGAGAATGTCTCAGACAATGGGCAACAGAGGATGAGGCGCTGGAAGAGGGACCATCATCGGAGGACAAGCCCCTACACGGGATGTACCACCGGACCATAACTGAAGTGGCCGATCTCAAGAATTCCCATCAGTGGCTAGAGAGGGCTGGCCTGAAGGACAGTACAGAGGCACTCATCCTGGCTGCTCAGGAGCAGGCCCTGAGCACTAGAGCCATTGAGGCCCAGATATACCACACCAGACAAGACCCAAGGTGTAGGTTGTGCAAAGAGGCACCTGAGACGATCTAACACATAACTGCAGGGTGTAAGGTGCTGGCAGGGAAAGCCTATATGGAACGCCATAACCAGGTGGCTGGCATAGTCTACCGAAACATCTGTGCGGAATACGGACTGGAAACCCCAAGGTCAAAATGGGAAACACCTCCGAAGGTGGTGGAGAATGACAGAGCGAAGATCCTATGGGACTTCCAGATCCAGACTGACAAGATGGTAATGGCGAACCAACCAGATATCCTGATGATAGATAAAGGGCAGAGGAAAGCCGTTGTAGTGGATGTAGCGGTCCCAAGCGCTGGAAACATCAGTAAGAAGGAACACGAGAAACTCGAGAAATCCCAAGGGCTCAGAGAGGAGCTGGAGAGAGCCTGGAAGGTAAAGGGGACAGTCGTGCCTGTGGTGGTCGGAGCACTCGGGGCAGTGACCCCCAAACTAGATGATGAGTGGTTGCAACAGATCCCGGGAACAACATCGGACATCTCAGTCCAGAAATGTGCAGTGCTGGGAACGGCAAGGATACTGCGCAGAACCCTCAAGCTTCCTGGCCTCTGGTAGAGGACCCCAGCTGAATGAGGGATGGACACCACCTGAGGGGTGAGACGAGGATTTTTTTTATAGATATACAGTAGATACACATTCACTCCCATGAACATCCCCAACAACATTAACACCAACACTACAGAAATTCAAACCGTAAAGATTCACATAACCAACCACAAAAGACTACACATATGCAACATGTATATACCCCCCAGAGATACCACCCGACCAGACCACGCCACAGAAGACACAGACATCACCAACACCTTCCAATACATAAACTCGCTGAACAACACCATTCTAACCGCAGACATCAACGCTCACTCAACACAATGGCACTCTCCCTACGACGACCACAGAGGCACCCTCATTGCAGACATACTACAAAACTCCCAACAAATCACTCTAAACGCAAACACACCCACCAGAAAACCTACAAACATCAACCAACAATCAACATCACCGGAAACTTCGTTTTGTTAATTTCTTGATATCGTTCTTGTATTTAAATATTTTAACAATCAAATATTTTTCAACTGTGTTTTAGATATGAATTGTATGAAATAAATCAGTGAAGCCCCATTCAAATTCTACTCTATCTAATCTGCTCGATCACACTGCTGTCAACCTGCTGTACCTCCAAACTCCTTGGCTTACTCGCAGTTGGAGGGTTCCCCCCGAACGGGGGGACAAATCAAGGAACCAATCCCTGCACCCCGAACGGGGTGCCCTTACGGCCGTTTTTTTTCTTTCGGCTAACCGCCCCCTGAACCTGGCAGGGTGGCGGGCGGACCTGTTGCTCCAGGCGGGGGACATAGAGACAAATCCGGGGCCCACACAGACACTCTCACGCACGCAACAAACACACACACAACAAACTACCTGGACATGCGACATTTGCACACAACAGATTACAAGAAGACAGACATCCTTCAGATGCAACCACCACACACCACACTGGGTACACAAACATTGCACAAACATAAACACTAGACAATACAACATAACATGGAAATGCAGACTACATCCCAAAACACCACCACGAACAACAACACCTCGTAGGACACCAACAGGCAGCAGAGCACAAACAGACCAAAACAACACACTCGCCTCACCAACACTACCCTCAAACGCAACACGGACAGACAACTCCAACAGAGATACAACAAACACAAGACCACCCCCCCAAACCTGGACCTGCAATAGCTGCAATAGAATCATCACACGCAGACAAACCTCACTCAGATGCAACTCAACACACCCACACTGGATACACAGACATTGTTCCGGCATCACCACCCGCCAATACACAAACACGTGGACATGCAGAACACACACGCAAACAACAAACACCCCAACACCACAACCCCCGAACAACCCACAAAGAACAACACCCACCAACAAAAACAACAAACACACACTGACCATACTACAAATAAACATCAACGGCATCCAAAACAAGAAAACAGAACTAGAAGAACTCGCCTCACAACAGCACGCAGACATCATCACCATACAAGAAACCAAACTAGAAAAACAACACAACACACCTCGTCTCACCAACTACACCAGCATTAGGAAAGACAGAGAACACAAGGGAGGAGGAGGACTGCTCACATACATTCACAAATCAGTCACATTCACTCCCATGAACATCCCCAACAACATTAACACCAACACTACAGAAATTCAAACCGTAAAGATTCACATAACCAACCAAAAAGACTACACATATGCAACATGTATATACCCCCCAGAGATACCACCCGACCAGACCACGCCACAGAAGACACAGACATCACCAACACCTTCCAATACATAAACTCGCTGAACAACACCATTCTAACCGCAGACATCAACGCTCACTCAACACAATGGCACTCTCCCTACGACGACCACAGAGGCACCCTCATTGCAGACATACTACAGAACTCCCAACAAATCACTCTAAACGCAAACACACCTACCAGAAAACCTACAAACATCAACCAACAACCAACATCACCGGACATCACAACAGCCAGCAACAGCATCACAAACAGAACAACATGGACCACAATACACGCACTCAGTTCAGACCACCTTCCTATCAAAATCACACACAACACGCGTGCTCCTTTCCGCCTACAACAACACCTTCAAACTTACACAAATTACAGGAAAGCAGACTGGGAAGGATACACCTCTGAAATAGAATCAGCACTGGAGAACATAACCATACCTGACAACATCCACACAGCCAACACCATGCTCACAAACCTCATACTTACAGCAGACAAACACCACATACCCCACGGAAAAATAAAAAGCAAATCACTTCTCCTACCACAACACATCAGAACACTCATCAGCCAAAGAAACGACATCAGACAACAAAACCACCAAGACCCACGCATCACAGACCTAAACAAAGAAATAGACACACGAATCCAAAAACACAAACAAGAGCTATGGAAAGAACACTTAACGGATGCATGGAACCACAGACACAAACAATACATACTCTGGAACACAGTAACAAGACTATCTAACAAAGAACAAAAAGCACCAGAAAACACCACAATACAGTTCGGACAACACACGGCAATATCCAACAAACAGAAAGCACGAGCATTCAACAAACAATTCACCAACATAATACAACACAAAACCAACAGAACATACAGACAACTACAACGCAAAATACGAAAACTCAACACCACGCCCATAACCATCACAGAACAACAAGTCAAACAAGCACTACAACGCTCCAAAAGCAACAACTCCACAGGCCCAGACAACATAAACATCAGACATCTGAAACACCTAGGCCCCAAAGCAATAACACTACTCACACACACTTACAACACATCACTCAACACCAACACCATCCCCGCAATATGGAAGACTGCAAAAATAATCCCAATACCAAAACCCAACAAAAACCACGCACTCGGCCCATCTTACAGACCAATAGCACTACTCAGCCCAATAGCCAAAACAATGGAAAAGGTAATACTACCCTTCATTACCAACAACACTCAACTACCCTCTCACCAACACGGCTTCCGAAAACAACACTCCACAACCACAGCACTACACCACATACACAACATCATAGCCACAGGTTTCAATCAACAAAAACCACCACAACGAACAGTTGCCATAGCCCTAGACATGTCCAAAGCCTTTGACACGGTAAACCTACACACACTCACAAACAAACTCAACAACACTAACACCCCAAACATCATCATCAAATACATCTTCAACTACATAAGGGGACGCAGACAATACACTCAATACCGGGGGGAAACATCAGAACATAGAAACACGAAAACGGGGGTACCACAGGGGGGAGTACTTTCACCAACACTATTCAACATATACATGGCAGACTTACCACAACCACCTCCAAATGTACACACAGTTACATATGCAGACGACATCACCATTCTATCCACACATGTCAAACCACAACAGGCACAACAACAAGTACAAAAATATCTCCACGACATATACAACTGGACAAAACAGAACCAACTCACACTCAACGCAGACGAAACCACCACCACTCTGTTCACACCGGATCCGGCAGAATACAGCAACAGGCTCACTTTACAAATAGATAACACCACCCTACCCACAGTCCGCGAACCCAAAATACTGGGATTAACATGGGACCCCAAACTCACCTTCTCAAAACACACACAACACACTCTAACCCGCGCCAAGCAATCAAACAAAATACTTAAAGCCTTAACAACCACTCACTGGGGAAAATCCAAAGAAACTATACTCGCCA
Organism: Hippocampus zosterae; assembly: GCF_025434085.1. Lineage (NCBI taxonomy): Eukaryota > Metazoa > Chordata > Actinopteri > Syngnathiformes > Syngnathidae > Hippocampus > Hippocampus zosterae. Next base: position 54,811 of record NW_026262967.1, read on the forward strand.
CATACAAAGCAACCACACTCACACGCCTCGAATACGCAAACACTATATGGTCACCAACACTATCGGACACAAACAAGACAAAACTCCAGACCACACAGAACACAGCACTCAGAATAGCAACAGGATGCACACAAGACACAAACATACAACACTTGCATGAGGAAACAAAAACTCTCCCACTGAACACCCATCTAAAACTATACGCATCGCAAATCAGACAAAAAGCCCAACACCCAACCCACCCACTACACCCACTCACTCAACAACCACCACCACCCAGACAAAAGAAACAAACAATCTTCCACAACAACAACTACACACACAACAAAGACACAGCACCACAGGACACCAACAACGACACCATAAAACAGAACATGAAAGACATACACACCCACTTTGTACAAACACACTTGGACACCAGACAACACAACAAAGTAATACATGCACCAGCATCAGAAATAGACCCATCAGAGCAAGACCTACCACACAGAACCAGACAACTCCTAGCACAACTCCGAACCAACAAATCACCAGCCCTCCACTCCTACCTACACAACATTACACCGGACACACACCCAACACCACTCTGTGCGCTATGCGGCACGCAAGTGCACGACACACAACACCTGTTCACCTGCACAAACATACCCACCACACTGACTCCGGAGGACCTCTGGCGAAACCCAAGCGGAGTGGCGGCCCTGCTCGCCCGCTGGGCGGAGGAGGGGGGACTGGGGATCCGGGAGACGGAGTGAGGGCCCGTTCCCCCAATGTCGGGGCACGGGTGGGGTCGACAACAACAACAACAACATAAAAAAAGACTTCCCCTTTAAATATTCCTGCTGCATAATATATCTCCTTTCCTTTCGTAAAGGATGGTCAGAACCTTTCCTAAGCATTATTAAAATTTAGACGATCTTTGCTCCAGGTGCTACCGGCTCATCTCACTCGGTTAGGATAGGAAAGGAAAGTTCCTATGCCAAAATGATAATCCAAAAAGGGCCCCTGTTGGTGGATAATCAGGCCATGGGAGGTGTGAGTAAATTGTGAGGGGGTGTTGGCTGGAGCTAGAAATAATTTTGGTGTCTTGTCCCTGCAGTAGGTTCATTAAAAGAGCAACCAGTGTTTTCACCACCATGGTCGGATCTTACTCTGGAGGGTAACCCATACAGGCAGGTGGCTTGGACAAAATATTTCAACACTGTCAAAGCTGTGTTGTCTGTGCTCCAGTTGAAGGTACGTTATTAGCCTGGAATTCCCATCAATGCCGGCATGTGTCACAAACACCCACCTGTAAAACAAACATGAAAAGAATAATGATTAAATACAAGAAAACAATCAAGTTTCATATCTTGTTTGAAATCTCATCTCGGTAGAGAAGGTATTGCTGTGCACTTAAGACTACATGGAGGCAATTTGGAGTTTGTGTAACTTGGATATACAAATGATAAAATTCAATTTAATCTGTGCTGTCCATACAATATGGCTTTCTAATGCTCCCACGAGTACAAATATAAGATGATCCCTTATTACCGAATGAGACGCATATGCCCATCTATGTGCCATAAACTATTGGGGAATGGCACATAGTATGTTCTTCTAGCCACAGTCTGGCTCCATCTCTGGGCTGCAGCAGCTGGCTCAATACGGTTGAGGATTTCTCGAACTCTTTTTCTTTGTACTACAATACCATCAGCACGCAGGTATGCCCTCATCATCTGCAACAGGTTCATAAAACAACACAATAAAGAAAGTACACTTTCACAATGAATATAATGATATATACATGAAGGGACAAGAGTATGTAGCAGAACACTTGCTTCCGAGCCTGATCTGGGAAATTGGCTGTGCAATCTTCTGACATGCTCTTCCAGGTCAACATCATGAATGGGAGTAAATCTATTTCTGGCTGAAATCTGAAAAAACTTCATTTTTTTATGCAGGTATGAAGAGGAACAACACAACATCTCAGTGATGGCTCTCACTGTAAAGCCCTGAGTGGGGAGCAGTTCAATTTGATCACTTGTAATGTCAAGTGCTGGTCTTCCTCGTCTACCTAAAGTATGGAAATAAAAGGATTAAGGAATTCAAGCAAACGAATCACTACGTGTTTTTTATATACTGTATACAGTACAGGCATATAGACACAGATGTACATAAAAGTATATGCAGCTTCAAAACCACGAGCAGCTATTTTCTCTAACCATTTTACTCAAGAAAAAAATAATTCAAACTTATAATTGAATAACTAAAAGATCACTAGTTATTGCTTAAAAGTGTACAGCCATCGCGTTACTTAATAGTCTACTGATTTGCAGGAAAACCACTGGTATAAAACGACGTTTGACAGGGTGATAGAAGGTAAGTCACAGCAAGTCGTCAGTAAAACCCGTGTGTAGTTCGAATAAAAATACATACGAAAAACCAATGACAAAAAATGGTAGCCATTTTACCTGTGTGCAAACGATGTGCCACATGGGAACAAACACGTCCACCATTAGGAGTGGGTCCCGCAATGATGACAGATCGGAGATCTATTGGACTTTGAATCAAACTTTGAATAGTATCAGCGCTAAACTGGTCACTAACTCTTCTTAAATTAGCAATTGAAATGTTTATCGCGCATGCTTCACTTTCACCGGCAGACCCTTGATGACAGGCACTCTCTATTGCCCTGCACCTTCGCCGAATACGTCTCAGGACACTGTCCGCCATTGTTGTTTTAAAAAACTAAGTGGGCACAGAATTTCCAAAATCATGAGCCCTGACTGGTGGGATGACACTATTTTGAAACGTACAGCCAATAGGATACCGTTACATGTTTTCGTAATCATCCTTATTTGCATTTAATGCAAGTACAGTGTAATGTCACTAGCACTACAAGTGGGCACATTTATGGCCTTACATGTTCACTAGTAAGCGTCAAAATCATCTTACTAGTGAACTAGTAGGCGATGTGTGGCTTACATGTCAACTAGTAAGCCTCAAAATGAACTTACTAGTGAACTAGTGGGCACATTTATGGCCTTACATGTTCACTAGTAAGCGTCAAAATGATCTTACTAGTGAACTAGTGGGCGTTTTGTGGCTTACATGTTCACTAGTAAGCGTCAAAATGACCTTACTAGTGAACTAGTGGGCGTTTTGTGGCTTACATGTTCACTAGTAAGCGTCAAAATGATCTTACTAGTGAACGAGTGAGCGTTTTGTGGCTGACATGTTCATAAATAAGCGTCAAAATGATCTTACTAGGGAACTAGTGGGCGTTTTGTGGCTTACATGTTCACTAGTAAGCGTCAAAATTACCTTACTAGTGAACCAGTGAGCGTTTTGTGGCTTACATGTTCACTAGTAAGCGTCAAAATGACCTTACTAGTGAACTAGTGAGCGTTTTGTGGCTTACATGTTCACTAGTAAGCGTCAAAATGATCTTACTAGTGAACTAGTGGGCGTTCTGTGGCTTACATGTTCACTAGAAGCCTCAAAATTATCTTACTAGTGAACTAGCGGGCGTTTTGTGGCTTACATGTCAACTAGTAAGCCTCAAAATGATCTTACTAGTGAACTAGTGGGCACATTTATGGCCTTACATGTTCACTAGTAAGCGTCAAAATGACCTTACTAGTGAACTAGTGGGCAATATGGAATAAATACTCAAAGGGCTTGCCAGGCAAGCCCATTGAGTATTTAAAGGGTTCAAAGGGCTTGCCTGGCAAGCCCTTTGAGTATTTATTCATCCGTGATGGTATTGTAGACCAATGAGAGCACGTCCGACAGACACGAGGACTTCGGGCGGCCAATCATGATGCATTTCGAGCCAAGCCCCAACAAAAACGGAGGAGAAAACTTTCAGACGCTTTGAAAGCTTTTGGGGTACATATTACTCTTGTTGTTACACAAAATTTTGTTTTACGATTATTTTAGGCGGTAACGTTATGGTGTAAATGTCAAATACGTGGTCAATTTATCAAGATGAAGCCTGCTTAAAAATTTGCTCCAACAATTTTGGAGATGTGTCTGACTTTGACAGCAATGGCGGCAGTTCAACGCTGACAGTCGCAGTCGGGTGCAGATTTATTTCGGCAGGACTTTCTAAAATCTGCCGTTTGCTCTGACAGTTCTCTGTCTGACAGTCACATTTTGTCTTATTACTCACAAGCTAATTGACATTTAAAAAAAGAGTTAATGTTTGGAACACGATTTTGCTCTTACTGTTTGCTGCCTTAGTTCGTTTGAAATATTCGCTTCCTGCATTACATGAAGTACATTTTTTAATATTCACAAGACTGTAACTGTGCATTATAAATAATGTCACATTTGCACTATGTTTTACTGGATCTACAACTAAACTAGGTCCTCGTTTCTGGGAGAGTCCACAGCACCTCCTGTATCACAACCATTCTGCCGGCACACCTTCAGCAGCACGATGTTTCTAACGGGAGCTGGAGGGTGATCAGCTTCATTGAAGAACAGGAGGAGGAGAGGCACAACGTTTGTCATTTGTGATATGTTTTTAGACTTTTCTCCTAACTAAAAAAACTATGTTTTGTTAATTTCTTGATATAGTTCTTGTATTTAAATATTTTAACAATCAAATATTTTTCAACTGTGTTTTAGATATGAATTGTATGAAATAAATCAGTGAAGCCCCATTCAAATTCTACTCTATCTAATCTGCTCGATCACACTGCTGTCAACCTGCTGTACCTCCAAACTCCTTGGCTTACTCGCAGTTGGAGGGTTCCCCCCGAACGGGGGGACAAATCAAGGAACCAATCCCTGCACCCCGAACGGGGTGCCCTTACGGCCGTTTTTTTTTTTTCGGCTAACCGCCCCCTGAACCTGGCAGGGTGGCGGGCGGACCTTTTGCTCCAGGCGGGGGACATAGAGACAAATCCGGGGCCCACACAGACACTCTCACGCACGCAACAAACACACACACAACAAACTACCTGGACATGCGACATTTGCACACAACAGATTACAAGAAGACAGACATCCTTCAGATGCAACCACCACACACCACACTGGGTACACAAACATTGCACAAACATAAACACTAGACAATACAACATAACATGGAAATGCAGACTACATCCCAAAACACCACCACGAACAACAACACCTCGTAGGACACCAACAGGCAGCAGAGCACAAACAGACCAAAACAACACACTCGCCTCACCAACACTACCCTCAAACGCAACACGGACAGACAACTCCAACAGAGATACAACAAACACAAGACCACCCCCCCAAACCTGGACCTGCAATAGCTGCAATAGAATCATCACACGCAGACAAACCTCACTCAGATGCAACTCAACACACCCACACTGGATACACAGACATTGCTCCGGCATCACCACCCGCCAATACACAAACACGTGGACATGCAGAACACACACGCAAACAACAAACACCCCAACACCACAACTCCCGAACAACCCACAAAGAACAACACCCACCAACAAAAACAACAAACACACACTGACCATACTACAAATAAACATCAACGGCATCCAAAACAAGAAAACAGAACTAGAAGAACTCGCCTCACAACAGCACGCAGAAATCATCACCATACAAGAAACCAAACTAGAAAAACAACACAACACACCTCGTCTCACCAACTACACCAGCATTAGGAAAGACAGAGAACACAAGGGAGGAGGAGGACTGCTCACATACATTCACAAATCAGTCACATTCACTCCCATGAACATCCCCAACAACATTAACACCAACACTACAGAAATTCAAACCGTAAAGATTCACATAACCAACCACAAAAGACTACACATATGCAACATGTATATACCCCCCAGAGATACCACCCGACCAGACCACGCCACAGAAGACACAGACATCACCAACACCTTCCAATACATAAACTCGCTGAACAACACCATTCTAACCGCAGACATCAACGCTCACTCAACACAATGGCACTCTCCCTACGACGACCACAGAGGCACCCTCATTGCAGACATACTACAGAACTCCCAACAAATCACTCTAAACGCAAACACACCTACCAGAAAACCTACAAACATCAACCAACAACCAACATCACCGGACATCACAACAGCCAGCAACAGCATCACAAACAGAACAACATGGACCACAATACACGCACTCAGTTCAGACCACCTTCCTATCAAAATCACACACAACACGCGTGCTCCTTTCCGCCTACAACAACACCTTCAAACTTACACAAATTACAGGAAAGCAGACTGGGAAGGATACACCTCTGAAATAGAATCAGCACTGGAGAACTTAACCATACCTGACAACATCCACACAGCCAACACCATGCTCACAAACCTCATACTTACAGCAGACAAACACCACATACCCCACGGAAAAATAAAAAGCAAATCACTTCTCCTACCACAACACATCAGAACACTCATTAGCCAAAGAAACGACATCAGACAACAAAACTACCAAGACCCACGCATCACAGACCTAAACAAAGAAATAGACAAACAAATCCAAAAACACAAACAAGAGCTATGGAAAGAACACTTAACGGATGCATGGAACCACAGACACAAACAATACATACTCTGGAACACAGTAACAAGACTATCTAACAAAGAACAAAAAGCACCAGAAAACACCACAATACAGTTCGGACAACACACGGCAATATCCAACAAACAGAAAGCACGAGCATTCAACAAACAATTCACCAACATAATACAACACAAAACCAACAGAACATACAGACAACTACAACGCAAAATACGAAAACTCAACACCACGCCCATAACCATCACAGAACAACAAGTCAAACAAGCACTACAACGCTCCAAAAGCAACAACTCCACAGGCCCAGACAACATAAACATCAGACATCTGAAACACCTAGGCCCCAAAGCAATAACACTACTCACACACACTTACAACACATCACTCAACACCAACACCATCCCCGCAATATGGAAGACTGCAAAAATAATCCCAATACCGAAACCCAACAAAACCACGCACTCGGCCCATCCTACAGACCAATAGCACTACTCAGCCCAATAGCCAAAACAATGGAAAAGGTAATACTACCCTTAATTACCAACAACACTCAACTACCCTCTCACCAACACGGCTTCCGAAAACAACACTCCACAACCACAGCACTACACCACATACACAACATCATAGCCACAGGTTTCAATCAACAAAAACCACCACAACGAACAGTTGCCATAGCCCTAGACATGTCCAAAGCCTTTGACACGGTAAACCTACACACACTCACAAACAAACTCAACAACACTAACACCCCAAACATCATCATCAAATACATCTTCAACTACATAAGGGGACGCAGACAATACACTCAATACCGGGGGGAAACATCAGAACACAGAAACACGAAAACGGGGGTACCACAGGGGGGAGTACTTTCACCAACACTATTCAACATATACATGGCAGACTTACCACAACCACCTCCAAATGTACACACAGTTACATATGCAGACGACATCACCATTCTATCCACACATGTCAAACCACAACAGGCACAACAACAAGTACAAAAATATCTCCACGACATATACAACTGGACAAAACAGAACCAACTCACACTCAACGCAGACAAAACCACCACTTCTCTGTTCACACCGGATCCGGCAGAATACAGCAACAGACTCACTTTACAAATAGATAACACCACCCTACCCACAGTCCGCGAACGCAAAATACTGGGATTAACATGGGACCCCAAACTCACCTTCTCAAAACACACACAACACACTCTAACCCGCGCCAAGCAATCAAACAAAATACTTAAAGCCTTAACAACCACTCACTGGGGAAAATCCAAAGAAACTATACTCACCACATACAAAGCAACCACACTCACTCGCCTCGAATACGCAAACACTATATGGTCACCAACACTATCGGACACAAACAAGACAAAACTCCAGACCACACAGAACACCGCACTCAGAATAGCAACAGGATGCACACAAGACACAAACATACAACACTTGCATGAGGAAACAAAAACTCTCCCACTGAACACCCATCTAAAACTACACGCATCGCAAATCAGACAAAAAGCCCAACACCCAACCCACCCACTACACCCACTCACTCAACAACCACCACCACCCAGACAAAAGAAACAAACAATCTTCCACAACAACAACTACACACACAACAAAGACACAGCACCACAGGACACCAACAACGACACCATAAAACAGAACATGAAAGACATACACACCCACTTTGTACAAACACACTTGGACACCAGACAACACAACAAAGTAATACATGCACCAGCACCAGAAATAGACCCATCAGAGCAAGACCTACCACACAGAACCAGACAACTCCTAGCACAACTCCGAACCAACAAATCACCAGCCCTCCACTCCTACCTACACAACATTACACCGGACACACACCCAACACCACTCTGTGCGCTATGCGGCACGCAAGTGCACGACACACAACACCTGTTCACCTGCACAAACATACCCACCACACTGACTCCGGAGGACCTCTGGCGAAACCCAAGCGGAGTGGCGGCCCTGCTCGCCCGCTGGGCGGCGGAGGGGGGTCTGGGGATCCGGGAGACGGAGTGAGGGCCCGGTCCCCCAATGTCGGGGCACGGGTGGGGTCGACAACAACAACAACAACATCAACCTGCTGTAAATAATGCCTCCATTCATGATTGTAGAAACCCCAGAACGGTAAACATGTGATTATTTTATTTTAAAATATAAGAAGCCTATGTTTTGCAATTGTGCTCATTTTCATTGTATTGCACGACAAATATAATAGATGAGCCGGTTTGGGGACATCATCAACCAAGCTGCTGCTCCAATTGCAATGCGATATATTGTCCTGCTCTCCTAAATTCGCATCTACACCACAAATTATAACATCCTAACTGATTTAGCAACAACTGAAAATTCACATCATTATTTAGGGAGTTGCATAACTGTTGCATTATATGGTGCCCTATTCATTTTATTTAGTATAGCATACATATATAAAAGTGGAAAGATACTGCAGAGCTGTGCCATTACTCTTTATCTCTGTGTACATAATAAATAAACATCACCTACAGATACATTGGTAAAAATTGCTTGATTCCTTCTGTATACTGTAGATATTACGCAAATGGCGGTAAATAATTGTGAAAGCTCAGAATCAGGTTTTAAAGGGTTAATTCTTTGCTGGGTGGAGCTCTTATCATGGAGCCAATAGGAGGTGTCCTCGGGTGGTGTCCGTCCCTCATTCAGCTCGGGTCCTCCACCAGAGGCCAGGAAGCCCGAGGGCCCCGCGCAGTACCCCCGCCGCTCCCAGCACCGCACACCTCCGGACCGAGATGTCCGACGCTGGTCCCGGGATCTGTCGCAACCACCCATCCAGTCCGGGGGTCACTGCCCCGAGCGCCCCGACCACCACAGGCACGACCGCCACCCCCACCCCCCAGGCCCTCCCCAGCCCCTCCCCGAGCCCCTGGTACCCCCCGAGCCCCCCATGCTCCCCCCTCCCGATGCCTCCACCACCTGGGACCGCCACATCCACCACAACGGCCCTCCTCCGCCCCCCATCCACGACCACGACATCTGGCTGGCTCGCCACCACCATCCCGCCAGTCTGGATCCGGAAGTCCCACAGGATCCCCGCTCCGCCACCCTCCACCACCCTCGGAGGTGCCCCCCACTCCGACCCCGGGGCCCCCAGTCCACACTCCGCACAGATGCCTCGGCAGACCACGCCAGCCACCTGGCCATGGCGCTCCACGCAGGCCCCCCCTGCCAGCATCCCACACCCCGCAGCCACGTGCCGGATCGTCCCAGGCGCCTCCCCGCACAACCCACACCCCGGGTCCTGTCCGGCGCGGCACATCCGGGCCTCGACGGCTCCGGCGCCCAAGGCCCGCTCCTGAGCAGCCAGGATGAGCGCCCCTGCGCTGTCCCCCAGGCCAGTCCCCTCTAGCCACCGATAGGACTTCTTGAGATCAGCCACCTCAGCCACGGTCCGGTGGCACATCCCGCGTAGGGGCCCGCCCAGCCACGATGGTCCCCCCCCCCAGCGCCCGTCCCTCCGCTCCCCACTTGGGGCAAAAAATGAGCACATAACACCATCCAGTGTGGGTCCTTGGGCAAGAGCCTTCACGCTAATGCGTACCTCATACAATGATGAGAGACAATAAAATGAATGACATGCCAGCTCAGACGTCGCCCGGCCAAACAAGGTCTGCGTCAGGTGCTGGGGAACCAGAGCACCTTGATGAAAAATGGAGCAGAGATGGGCAAGATGCAATAACATGGCTCTGTTGGAATGCTACTACTCAAGCAAGCCTAGCCAGAGAGGTTACATGGAGAGAATGTGGGCTAAATGGTTACTTCGAAACCCACAGTCACGGGTGGCCACGAAACAACTCGTAACTCAGTGTTCCAACATCCACAAACGGCAACTGCTGTCACAACTTGAGATTGATGAGGTACAACGCAGGTTCCATGGTGAGGGGCCCCAGGCTGCCAGATCAGAGGAGGAGTTCATACCAGAGTGAATGCAGATGATGAGATTGGGAGGCCAGCCCCAATGAATGAAATGCTGAGCGAGGCAGCAACTGACCTGAAAGCTAAGATCATGGCAAGAATGAAAGCTGGGAAACCTAGAATCCGATTACAACGGCTATGTGAAGTACCACCTGAAAGTCTCTTGGAAAGTGTGAATTCAGCACTGAGGGCGATCCTTACCGTAACGATCACGGAAATGAACTGATATACGCTTCAGCATCAGTGATCCTTGAGATGCTTGGCTATAAGAGCAACCATGGAAGCCATGAGATACATTACCGACCATGGAAAAGACGGTTGGAGGCTAAGATCAAGGCGGCTCGGAAAGATGTGAGTCAATTGACTGAGGTCCAGAGAGGTGTGATGAAAAGGCCGATCCTGAGAGGTACATCCAGATGACCATATATGAAGCACTCGAAACAAAGGCTCCAAGCCTTGTCCAGCCGCCTAAAGCGGTACACGAAAGAGAATGAGGCCAGACGAATAAACAGGCTGTTTGCAACACAACCTGCGAAAGTGTACGCTCAGTGGCAGGGTCCTAACAACAGAGCTGATCCACCAAGACTGGAAACTGAAAGGTACTGGAGAGGCAGATGGGAGAAGGAGGTTGCACATAACAGCAGTGCACAATGGCTGGTCACCCAAAGAGAGGAGCACAGACACCTCCCTGAACAGAACCCAATTACCATAACAGTGGCAGACATAAAGGAAATAGTCTCAAATATGAAGAACTGGACAGCACCAGGCCCGGACATGGTCCACACTTACTGGCTAAAGAGACTCACAGCACTCCATGAGCGCCCAGCAGCACAAATGAACCAGCTGCCTAGGGATGGGACTCACCCAGGATGGCTAACCGAAGGGCGAACGATCCTTATCATGAAAGATCCCTCAAAGGGTGCAGTCGCATCCAACTATCGGCCAATAACCTGTCCCTCCACAATTTTGGAAGCTCATGTTGCGGCTAAGATAAGTGCACACATGGATCAATACATGAGCGAAGCACGGAAGGGCATTGGTAGAGATACCAGGGGAGCCAAACATCAGCTCCTGGTTGACAGAACAGTCGCACAAGACTGCAGGTCCCGATGTACCAACCTGTGCACAGCCTGGATTGATTAAAAGAAAGCCTATGACTCGATGCCACATACATGGATCACTGAATGCTTGGATGTGTATAAGGTGAACAGGACCCTAAGAGCCTTCGTTGCGAACTTGATGAGGATGTGGAAAACCACACTTGAAGCCAATGGCAAGCCACTTACCCAAGTGTCCATCAAATGTGGCATATACCAAGGTGATGCACTCTCCCCATTGCTGTTCTGCATAGGACTGAACTCCCTAAGCCAAGTAATCACCAAGACAGGCTATGGATACAGCCTCAGAAATGAAGCTACGATCAGTCACCTCCTCTACATGGATGACATAAAGCTGTATGCTAAGAGTGAAAGGGACATAGACTCCCTGATCCACACAACCAGGATCTACAGCAGCGACATCGGGATGTGATAGTCGGATGGTGACTAAGAGAGGAACGGTAGTCCGGACTGAAGGGGTCTCACTCCCCGAAGGAACAATAGCAGACATTGAGGACAGCTACAAGTACCTCGGTGTACCACAAGCCAATGGCAACCTTGAACTGGCAACAAGGAAAGCGGCTGGGGACTAGTGAGTGTGAGAGTCACTGTCCAGGATGAAACATCCAAGCTCCATGAATACATCAAGGAGAAGGCTCCAACGGATGACGTACTCAGAGAATGTCTCAGACAATGGGCAACAGAGGATGAGGCGCTGGAAGAGGGACCATCATCGGAGGACAAGCCCCTACACGGGATGTACCACCGGACCATAACTGAAGTGGCCGATCTCAAGAATTCCCATCAGTGGCTAGAGAGGGCTGGCCTGAAGGACAGTACAGAGGCACTCATCCTGGCTGCTCAGGAGCAGGCCCTGAGCACTAGAGCCATTGAGGCCCAGATATACCACACCAGACAAGACCCAAGGTGTAGGTTGTGCAAAGAGGCACCTGAGACGATCTAACACATAACTGCAGGGTGTAAGGTGCTGGCAGGGAAAGCCTATATGGAACGCCATAACCAGGTGGCTGGCATAGTCTACCGAAACATCTGTGCGGAGTACGGACTGGAAACCCCAAGGTCAAAATGGGAAACACCTCCGAAGGTGGTGGAGAATGACAGAGCGAAGATCCTATGGGACTTCCAGATCCAGACTGACAAGATGGTAATGGCGAACCAACCAGATATCCTGATGATAGATAAAGGGCAGAGGAAAGCCGTTGTAGTGGATGTAGCGGTCCCAAGTGCTGGAAACATCAGAAAGAAGGAACACGAGAAACTCGAGAAATCCCAAGGGCTCAGAGAGGAGCTGGAGAGAGCCTGGAAGGTAAAGGGGACAGTCGTGCCTGTGGTGGTCGGAGCACTCGGGGCAGTGACCCCCAAACTAGATGATGAGTGGTTGCAACAGATCCCGGGAACAACATCGGACATCTCAGTCCAGAAATGTGCAGTGCTGGGAACGGCAAGGATACTGCGCAGAACCCTCAAGCTTCCTGGCCTCTGGTAGAGGACCCCAGCTGAATGAGGGATGGACACCACCTGAGGGGTGAGACGAGGATTTTTTTTATAGATATACAGTAGATACACATTCACTCCCATGAACATCCCCAACAACATTAACACCAACACTACAGAAATTCAAACCGTAAAGATTCACATAACCAACCACAAAAGACTACACATATGCAACATGTATATACCCCCCAGAGATACCACCCGACCAGACCACGCCACAGAAGACACAGACATCACCAACACCTTCCAATACATAAACTCGCTGAACAACACCATTCTAACCGCAGACATCAACGCTCACTCAACACAATGGCACTCTCCCTACGACGACCACAGAGGCACCCACATTGCAGACATACTACAAAACTCCCAACAAATCACTCTAAACGCAAACACACCCACCAGAAAACCTACAAACATCAACCAACAACCAACATCACCGGACATCACAACAGCCAGCAACAGCATCACAAACAGAACAACATGGACCACAATACACGCACTCAGTTCAGACCACCTTCCTATCAAAATCACACAAAACACGCGTGCTCCTTTCCGCCTACAACAACACCTTCAAACTTACACAAATTACAGGAAAGCAGACTGGGAAGGATACACCTCTGAAATAGAATCAGCACTGGAGAACTTAACCATACCTGACAACATCCACACAGCCAACACCATGCTCACAAACCTCATACTTACAGCAGACAAACACCACATACCCCACGGAAAAATAAAAAGCAAATCACTTCTCCTACCACAACACATCAGAACACTCATCAGCCAAAGAAACGACATCAGACAACAAAACCACCAAGACCCACGCATCACAGACCTAAACAAAGAAATAGACAAACAAATCCAAAAACACAAACAAGAGCTATGGAAAGAACACTTAACGGATGCATGGAACCACAGACACAAACAATACATACTCTGGAACACAGTAACAAGACTATCTAACAAAGAACAAAAAGCACCAGAAAACACCACAATACAGTTCGGACAACACACGGCAATATCCAACAAACAGAAAGCACGAGCATTCAACAAACAATTCACCAACATAATACAACACAAAACCAACAGAACATACAGACAACTACAACGCAAAATACGAAAACTCAACACCATGCCCATAACCATCACAGAACAACAAGTCAAACAAGCACTACAACGCTCCAAAAGCAACAACTCCACAGGCCCAGACAACATAAACATCAGACATCTGAAACACCTAGGCCCCAAAGCAATAACACTACTCACACACACTTACAACACATCACTCAACACCAACACCATCCCCGCAATATGGAAGACTGCAAAAATAATCCCAATACCAAAACCCAACAAAAACCACGCACTCGGCCCATCTTACAGACCAATAGCACTACTCAGCCCAATAGCCAAAACAATGGAAAAGGTAATACTACCCTTCATTACCAACAACACTCAACTACCCTCTCACCAACACGGCTTCCGAAAACAACACTCCACAACCACAGCACTACACCACATACACAACATCATAGCCACAGGTTTCAATCAACAAAAACCACCACAACGAACAGTTGCCATAGCCCTAGACATGTCCAAAGCCTTTGACACGGTAAACCTACACACACTCACAAACAAACTCAACAACACTAACACCCCAAACATCATCATCAAATACATCTTCAACTACATAAAGGGACGCAGACAATACACTCAATACCGGGGGGAAACATCAGAACATAGAAACACGAAAACGGGGGTACCACAGGGGGGAGTACTTTCACCAACACTATTCAACATATACATGGCAGACTTACCACAACCACCTCCAAATGTACACACAGTTACATATGCAGACGACATCACCATTCTATCCACACATGTCAAACCACAACAGGCACAACAACAAGTACAAAAATATCTCCACGACATATACAACTGGACAAAACAGAACCAACTCACACTCAACGCAGACAATACCACCACCACTCTGTTCACACCGGATCCGGCAGAATACAGCAACAGGCTCACTTTACAAATAGATAACACCACCCTACCCACAGTCCGCGAACCCAAAATACTGGGATTAACATGGGACCCCAAACTCACCTTCTCAAAACACACACAACACACTCTGACCCGCGCCAAGCAATCAAACAAAATACTTAAAGCCTTAACAACCACTCACTGGGGAAAATCCAAAGAAACTATACTCACCACATACAAAGCAACCACACTCACACGCCTCGAATACGCAAACACTATATGGTCACCAACACTATCGGACACAAACAAGACAAAACTCCAGACCACACAGAACACCGCACTCAGAATAGCAACAGGATGCACACAAGACACAAACATACAACACTTGCATGAGGAAACAAAAACTCTCCCACTGAACACCCATCTAAAACTACACGCATCGCAAATCAGACAAAAAGCCCAACACCCAACCCACCCACTACACCCACTCACTCAACAACCACCACCACCCAGACAAAAGAAACAAACAATCTTCCACAACAACAACTACACACACAACAAAGACACAGCACCACAGGACACCAACAACGACACCATAAAACAGAACATGAAAGACATACACACCCACTTTGTACAAACACCCTTGGACACCAGACAACACAACAAAGTAATACATGCACCAGCACCAGAAATAGACCCATCAGAGCAAGACCTACCACACAGAACCAGACAACTCCGAGCACAACTCCGAACCAACAAATCACCAGCCCTCCACTCCTACCTACACAACATTACACCGGACACACACCCAACACCACTCTGTGCGCTATGCGGCACGCAAGTGCACGACACACAACACCTGTTCACCTGCACAAACATACCCACCACACTGACTCCGGAGGACCTCTGGCGAAACCCAAGCGGAGTGGCGGCCCTGCTCGCCCGCTGGGCGGAGGAGGGGGGTCTGGGGATCCGGGAGACGGAGTGAGGGCCCGGTCCCCCAATGTCGGGGCACGGGTGGGGTCGACAACAACAACAACAACAACATAAAAAAAGACTTCCCCTTTAAATATTCCTGCTGCATAATATATCTCCTTTCCTTTCGTAAAGGATGGTCAGAACCTTTCCTAAGCATTATTAAAATTTAGACGATCTTTGCTCCAGGTGCTACCGGCTCATCTCACTCGGTTAGGATAGGAAAGGAAAGTTCCTATGCCAAAATGATAATCCAAAAAGGGCCCCTGTTGGTGGATAATCAGGCCATGGGAGGTGTGAGTAAATTGTGAGGGGGTGTTGGCTGGAGCTAGAAATAATTTTGGTGTCTTGTCCCTGCAGTAGGTTCATTAAAAGAGCAACCAGTGTTTTCACCACCATGGTCGGATCTTACTCTGGAGGGTAACCCATACAGGCAGGTGGCTTGGACAAAATATTTCAACACTGTCAAAGCTGTGTTGTCTGTGCTCCAGTTGAAGGTACGTTATTAGCCTGGAATTCCCATCAATGCCGGCATGTGTCACAAACACCCACCTGTAAAACAAACATGAAAAGAATAATGATTAAATACAAGAAAACAATCAAGTTTCATATCTTGTTTGAAATATCATCTCGGTAGAGAAGGTATTGCTGTGCACTTAAGACTACATGGAGGCAATTTGGAGTTTGTGTAACTTGGATATACAAATGATAAAATTCAATTTAATCTGTGCTGTCCATACAATATGGCTTTCTAATGCTCCCACGAGTACAAATATAAGATGATCCCTTATTACCGAATGAGACGCATATGCCCATCTATGTGCCATAAACTATTGGGGAATGGCACATAGTATGTTCTTCTAGCCACAGTCTGGCTCCATCTCTGGGCTGCAGCAGCTGGCTCAATACGGTTGAGGATTTCTCGAACTCTTTTTCTTTGTACTACAATACCATCAGCACGCAGGTATGCCCTCATCATCTGCAACAGGTTCATAAAACAACACAATAAAGAAAGTACACTTTCACAATGAATATAATGATATATACATGAAGGGACAAGAGTATGTAGCAGAACACTTGCTTCCGAGCCTGATCTGGGAAATTGGCTGTGCAATCTTCTGACATGCTCTTCCAGGTCAACATCATGAATGGGAGTAAATCTATTTCTGGCTGAAATCTGAAAAAACTTCATTTTTTTATGCAGGTATGAAGAGGAACAACACAACATCTCAGTGATGGCTCTCACTGTAAAGCCCTGAGTGGGGAGCAGTTCAATTTGATCACTTGTAATGTCAAGTGCTGGTCTTCCTCGTCTACCTAAAGTATGGAAATAAAAGGATTAAGGAATTCAAGCAAACGAATCACTACGTGTTTTTTATATACTGTATACAGTACAGGCATATAGACACAGATGTACATAAAAGTATATGCAGCTTCAAAACCACGAGCAGCTATTTTCTCTAACCATTTTACTCAAGAAAAAAATAATTCAAACTTATAATTGAATAACTAAAAGATCACTAGTTATTGCTTAAAAGTGTACAGCCATCGCGTTACTTACTGTAATAGTCTACTGATTTGCAGGAAAACCACTGGTATAAAACGACGTTTGACAGGGTGATAGAAGGTAAGTCACAGCAAGTCGTCAGTAAAACCCGTGTGTAGTTCGAATAAAAATACATACGAAAAACCAATGACAAAAAATGGTAGCCATTTTACCTGTGTGCAAACGATGTGCCACATGGGAACAAACACGTCCACCATTAGGAGTGGGTCCCGCAATGATGACAGATCGGAGATCTATTGGACTTTGAATCAAACTTTGAATAGTATCAGCGCTAAACTGGTCACTAACTCTTCTTAAATTAGCAATTGAAATGTTTATCGCGCATGCTTCACTTTCACCGGCAGACCCTTGATGACAGGCACTCTCTATTGCCCTGCACCTTCGCCGAATACGTCTCAGGACACTGTCCGCCATTGTTGTTTTAAAAAACTAAGTGGGCACAGAATTTCCAAAATCATGAGCCCTGACTGGTGGGATGACACTATTTTGAAACGTACAGCCAATAGGATACCGTTACATGTTTTCGTAATCATCCTTATTTGCATTTAATGCAAGTACAGTGTAATGTCACTAGCACTACAAGTGGGCACATTTATGGCCTTACATGTTCACTAGTAAGCGTCAAAATCATCTTACTAGTGAACTAGTAGGCGATGTGTGGCTTACATGTCAACTAGTAAGCCTCAAAATGAACTTACTAGTGAACTAGTGGGCACATTTATGGCCTTACATGTTCACTAGTAAGCGTCAAAATGATCTTACTAGTGAACTAGTGGGCGTTTTGTGGCTTACATGTTCACTAGTAAGCGTCAAAATGACCTTACTAGTGAACTAGTGGGCGTTTTGTGGCTTACATGTTCACTAGTAAGCGTCAAAATGATCTTACTAGTGAACGAGTGAGCGTTTTGTGGCTGACATGTTCATAAATAAGCGTCAAAATGATCTTACTAGGGAACTAGTGGGCGTTTTGTGGCTTACATGTTCACTAGTAAGCGTCAAAATTACCTTACTAGTGAACCAGTGAGCGTTTTGTGGCTTACATGTTCACTAGTAAGCGTCAAAATGACCTTACTAGTGAACTAGTGAGCGTTTTGTGGCTTACATGTTCACTAGTAAGCGTCAAAATGATCTTACTAGTGAACTAGTGGGCGTTCTGTGGCTTACATGTTCACTAGAAGCCTCAAAATTATCTTACTAGTGAACTAGCGGGCGTTTTGTGGCTTACATGTCAACTAGTAAGCCTCAAAATGATCTTACTAGTGAACTAGTGGGCACATTTATGGCCTTACATGTTCACTAGTAAGTGTCAAAATGACCTTACGAGTGAACTAGTGGGCAATATGGAATAAATACTCAAAGGGCTTGCCAGGCAAGCCCATTGAGTATTTAAAGGGTTCAAAGGGCTTGCCTGGCAAGCCCTTTGAGTATTTATTCATCCGTGATGGTATTGTAGACCAATGAGAGCACGTCCGACAGACACGAGGACTTCGGGCGGCCAATCATGATGCATTTCGAGCCAAGCCCCAACAAAAACGGAGGAGAAAACTTTCAGACGCTTTGAAAGCTTTTGGGGTACATATTACTCTTGTTGTTACACAAAATTTTGTTTTACGATTATTTTAGGCGGTAACGTTATGGTGTAAATGTCAAATACGTGGTCAATTTATCAAGATGAAGCCTGCTTAAAAATTTGCTCCAACAATTTTGGAGATGTGTCTGACTTTGACAGCAATGGCGGCAGTTCAACGCTGACAGTCGCAGTCGGGTGCAGATTTATTTCGGCAGGACTTTCTAAAATCTGCCGTTTGCTCTGACAGTTCTCTGTCTGACAGTCACATTTTGTCTTATTACTCACAAGCTAATTGACATTTAAAAAAAGAGTTAATGTTTGGAACACGATTTTGCTCTTACTGTTTGCTGCCTTAGTTCGTTTGAAATATTCGCTTCCTGCATTACATGAAGTACATTTTTTAATATTCACAAGACTGTAACTGTGCATTATAAATAATGTCACATTTGCACTATGTTTTACTGGATCTACAACTAAACTAGGTCCTCGTTTCTGGGAGAGTCCACAGCACCTCCTGTATCACAACCATTCTGCCGGCACACCTTCAGCAGCACGATGTTTCTAACGGGAGCTGGAGGGTGATCAGCTTCATTGAAGAACAGGAGGAGGAGAGGCACAACGTTTGTCATTTGTGATATGTTTTTAGACTTTTCTCCTAACTAAAAAAACTATGTTTTGTTAATTTCTTGATATAGTTCTTGTATTTAAATATTTTAACAATCAAATATTTTTCAACTGTGTTTTACATATGAATTGTATGAAATAAATCAGTGAAGCCCCATTCAAATTCTACTCTATCTAATCTGCTCGATCACACTGCTGTCAACCTGCTGTACCTCCAAACTCCTTGGCTTACTCGCAGTTGGAGGGTTCCCCCCGAACGGGGGGACAAATCAAGGAACCAATCCCTGCACCCCGAACGGGGTGCCCTTACGGCCGTTTTTTTTTTTCGGCTAACCGCCCCCTGAACCTGGCAGGGTGGCGGGCGGACCTTTTGCTCCAGGCGGGGGACATAGAGACAAATCCGGGGCCCACACAGACACTCTCACGCACGCAACAAACACACACACAACAAACTACCTGGACATGCGACATTTGCACACAACAGATTACAAGAAGACAGACATCCTTCAGATGCAACCACCACACACCACACTGGGTACACAAACATTGCACAAACATAAACACTAGACAATACAACATAACATGGAAATGCAGACTACATCCCAAAACACCACCACGAACAACAACACCTCGTAGGACACCAACAGGCAGCAGAGCACAAACAGACCAAAACAACACACTCGCCTCACCAACACTACCCTCAAACGCAACACGGACAGACAACTCCAACAGAGATACAACAAACACAAGACCACCCCCCCAAACCTGGACCTGCAATAGCTGCAATAGAATCATCACACGCAGACAAACCTCACTCAGATGCAACTCAACACACCCACACTGGATACACAGACATTGCTCCGGCATCACCACCCGCCAATACACAAACACGTGGACATGCAGAACACACACGCAAACAACAAACACCCCAACACCACAACTCCCGAACAACCCACAAAGAACAACACCCACCAACAAAAACAACAAACACACACTGACCATACTACAAATAAACATCAACGGCATCCAAAACAAGAAAACAGAACTAGAAGAACTCGCCTCACAACAGCACGCAGAAATCATCACCATACAAGAAACCAAACTAGAAAAACAACACAACACACCTCGTCTCACCAACTACACCAGCATTAGGAAAGACAGAGAACACAAGGGAGGAGGAGGACTGCTCACATACATTCACAAATCAGTCACATTCACTCCCATGAACATCCCCAACAACATTAACACCAACACTACAGAAATTCAAACCGTAAAGATTCACATAACCAACCACAAAAGACTACACATATGCAACATGTATATACCCCCCAGAGATACCACCCGACCAGACCACGCCACAGAAGACACAGACATCACCAACACCTTCCAATACATAAACTCGCTGAACAACACCATTCTAACCGCAGACATCAACGCTCACTCAACACAATGGCACTCTCCCTACGACGACCACAGAGGCACCCTCATTGCAGACATACTACAGAACTCCCAACAAATCACTCTAAACGCAAACACACCTACCAGAAAACCTACAAACATCAACCAACAACCAACATCACCGGACATCACAACAGCCAGCAACAGCATCACAAACAGAACAACATGGACCACAATACACGCACTCAGTTCAGACCACCTTCCTATCAAAATCACACACAACACGCGTGCTCCTTTCCGCCTACAACAACACCTTCAAACTTACACAAATTACAGGAAAGCAGACTGGGAAGGATACACCTCTGAAATAGAATCAGCACTGGAGAACTTAACCATACCTGACAACATCCACACAGCCAACACCATGCTCACAAACCTCATACTTACAGCAGACAAACACCACATACCCCACGGAAAAATAAAAAGCAAATCACTTCTCCTACCACAACACATCAGAACACTCATCAGCCAAAGAAACGACATCAGACAACAAAACTACCAAGACCCACGCATCACAGACCTAAACAAAGAAATAGACAAACAAATCCAAAAACACAAACAAGAGCTATGGAAAGAACACTTAACGGATGCATGGAACCACAGACACAAACAATACATACTCTGGAACACAGTAACAAGACTATCTAACAAAGAACAAAAAGCACCAGAAAACACCACAATACAGTTCGGACAACACACGGCAATATCCAACAAACAGAAAGCACGAGCATTCAACAAACAATTCACCAACATAATACAACACAAAACCAACAGAACATACAGACAACTACAACGCAAAATACGAAAACTCAACACCACGCCCATAACCATCACAGAACAACAAGTCAAACAAGCACTACAACGCTCCAAAAGCAACAACTCCACAGGCCCAGACAACATAAACATCAGACATCTGAAACACCTAGGCCCCAAAGCAATAACACTACTCACACACACTTACAACACATCACTCAACACCAACACCATCCCCGCAATATGGAAGACTGCAAAAATAATCCCAATACCGAAACCCAACAAAACCACGCACTCGGCCCATCCTACAGACCAATAGCACTACTCAGCCCAATAGCCAAAACAATGGAAAAGGTAATACTACCCTTAATTACCAACAACACTCAACTACCCTCTCACCAACACGGCTTCCGAAAACAACACTCCACAACCACAGCACTACACCACATACACAACATCATAGCCACAGGTTTCAATCAACAAAAACCACCACAACGAACAGTTGCCATAGCCCTAGACATGTCCAAAGCCTTTGACACGGTAAACCTACACACACTCACAAACAAACTCAACAACACTAACACCCCAAACATCATCATCAAATACATCTTCAACTACATAAGGGGACGCAGACAATACACTCAATACCGGGGGGAAACATCAGAACACAGAAACACGAAAACGGGGGTACCACAGGGGGGAGTACTTTCACCAACACTATTCAACATATACATGGCAGACTTACCACAACCACCTCCAAATGTACACACAGTTACATATGCAGACGACATCACCATTCTATCCACACATGTCAAACCACAACAGGCACAACAACAAGTACAAAAATATCTCCACGACATATACAACTGGACAAAACAGAACCAACTCACACTCAACGCAGACAAAACCACCACTTCTCTGTTCACACCGGATCCGGCAGAATACAGCAACAGACTCACTTTACAAATAGATAACACCACCCTACCCACAGTCCGCGAACGCAAAATACTGGGATTAACATGGGACCCCAAACTCACCTTCTCAAAACACACACAACACACTCTAACCCGCGCCAAGCAATCAAACAAAATACTTAAAGCCTTAACAACCACTCACTGGGGAAAATCCAAAGAAACTATACTCACCACATACAAAGCAACCACACTCACTCGCCTCGAATACGCAAACACTATATGGTCACCAACACTATCGGACACAAACAAGACAAAACTCCAGACCACACAGAACACCGCACTCAGAATAGCAACAGGATGCACACAAGACACAAACATACAACACTTGCATGAGGAAACAAAAACTCTCCCACTGAACACCCATCTAAAACTACACGCATCGCAAATCAGACAAAAAGCCCAACACCCAACCCACCCACTACACCCACTCACTCAACAACCACCACCACCCAGACAAAAGAAACAAACAATCTTCCACAACAACAACTACACACACAACAAAGACACAGCACCACAGGACACCAACAACGACACCATAAAACAGAACATGAAAGACATACACACCCACTTTGTACAAACACACTTGGACACCAGACAACACAACAAAGTAATACATGCACCAGCACCAGAAATAGACCCATCAGAGCAAGACCTACCACACAGAACCAGACAACTCCTAGCACAACTCCGAACCAACAAATCACCAGCCCTCCACTCCTACCTACACAACATTACACCGGACACACACCCAACACCACTCTGTGCGCTATGCGGCACGCAAGTGCACGACACACAACACCTGTTCACCTGCACAAACATACCCACCACACTGACTCCGGAGGACCTCTGGCGAAACCCAAGCGGAGTGGCGGCCCTGCTCGCCCGCTGGGCGGCGGAGGGGGGTCTGGGGATCCGGGAGACGGAGTGAGGGCCCGGTCCCCCAATGTCGGGGCACGGGTGGGGTCGACAACAACAACAACAACATCAACCTGCTGTAAATAATGCCTCCATTCATGATTGTAGAAACCCCAGAACGGTAAACATGTGATTATTTTATTTTAAAATATAAGAAGCCTATGTTTTGCAATTGTGCTCATTTTCATTGTATTGCACGACAAATATAATAGATGAGCCGGTTTGGGGACATCATCAACCAAGCTGCTGCTCCAATTGCAATGCGATATATTGTCCTGCTCTCCTAAATTCGCA
Source organism: Hippocampus zosterae (assembly GCF_025434085.1). Taxonomy (NCBI): domain Eukaryota; kingdom Metazoa; phylum Chordata; class Actinopteri; order Syngnathiformes; family Syngnathidae; genus Hippocampus; species Hippocampus zosterae. Next base: position 79,080 of record NW_026262967.1, read on the forward strand.
TCTACACCACAAATTATAACATCCTAACTGATTTAGCAACAACTGAAAATTCACATCATTATTTAGGGAGTTGCATAACTGTTGCATTATATGGTGCCCTATTCATTTTATTTAGTATAGCATACATATATAAAAGTGGAAAGATACTGCAGAGCTGTGCCATTACTCTTTATCTCTGTGTACATAATAAATAAACATCACCTACAGATACATTGGTAAAAATTGCTTGATTCCTTCTGTATACTGTAGATATTACGCAAATGGCGGTAAATAATTGTGAAAGCTCAGAATCAGGTTTTAAAGGGTTAATTCTTTGCTGGGTGGAGCTCTTATCATGGAGCCAATAGGAGGTGTCCTCGGGTGGTGTCCGTCCCTCATTCAGCTCGGGTCCTCCACCAGAGGCCAGGAAGCCCGAGGGCCCCGCGCAGTACCCCCGCCGCTCCCAGCACCGCACACCTCCGGACCGAGATGTCCGACGCTGGTCCCGGGATCTGTCGCAACCACCCATCCAGTCCGGGGGTCACTGCCCCGAGCGCCCCGACCACCACAGGCACGACCGCCACCCCCACCCCCCAGGCCCTCCCCAGCCCCTCCCCGAGCCCCTGGTACCCCCCGAGCCCCCCATGCTCCCCCCTCCCGATGCCTCCACCACCTGGGACCGCCACATCCACCACAACGGCCCTCCTCCGCCCCCCATCCACGACCACGACATCTGGCTGGCTCGCCACCACCATCCCGCCAGTCTGGATCCGGAAGTCCCACAGGATCCCCGCTCCGCCACCCTCCACCACCCTCGGAGGTGCCCCCCACTCCGACCCCGGGGCCCCCAGTCCACACTCCGCACAGATGCCTCGGCAGACCACGCCAGCCACCTGGCCATGGCGCTCCACGCAGGCCCCCCCTGCCAGCATCCCACACCCCGCAGCCACGTGCCGGATCGTCCCAGGCGCCTCCCCGCACAACCCACACCCCGGGTCCTGTCCGGCGCGGCACATCCGGGCCTCGACGGCTCCGGCGCCCAAGGCCCGCTCCTGAGCAGCCAGGATGAGCGCCCCTGCGCTGTCCCCCAGGCCAGTCCCCTCTAGCCACCGATAGGACTTCTTGAGATCAGCCACCTCAGCCACGGTCCGGTGGCACATCCCGCGTAGGGGCCCGCCCCACCACGATGGTCCCCCCCCCCAGCGCCCGTCCCTCCGCTCCCCACTTGGGGCAAAAAATGAGCACATAACACCATCCAGTGTGGGTCCTTGGGCAAGAGCCTTCACGCTAATGCGTACCTCATACAATGATGAGAGACAATAAAATGAATGACATGCCAGCTCAGACGTCGCCCGGCCAAACAAGGTCTGCGTCAGGTGCTGGGGAACCAGAGCACCTTGATGAAAAATGGAGCAGAGATGGGCAAGATGCAATAACATGGCTCTGTTGGAATGCTACTACTCAAGCAAGCCTAGCCAGAGAGGTTACATGGAGAGAATGTGGGCTAAATGGTTACTTCGAAACCCACAGTCACGGGTGGCCACGAAACAACTCGTAACTCAGTGTTCCAACATCCACAAACGGCAACTGCTGTCACAACTTGAGATTGATGAGGTACAACGCAGGTTCCATGGTGAGGGGCCCCAGGCTGCCAGATCAGAGGAGGAGTTCATACCAGAGTGAATGCAGATGATGAGATTGGGAGGCCAGCCCCAATGAATGAAATGCTGAGCGAGGCAGCAACTGACCTGAAAGCTAAGATCATGGCAAGAATGAAAGCTGGGAAACCTAGAATCCGATTACAACGGCTATGTGAAGTACCACCTGAAAGTCTCTTGGAAAGTGTGAATTCAGCACTGAGGGCGATCCTTACCGTAACGATCACGGAAATGAACTGATATACGCTTCAGCATCAGTGATCCTTGAGATGCTTGGCTATAAGAGCAACCATGGAAGCCATGAGATACATTACCGACCATGGAAAAGACGGTTGGAGGCTAAGATCAAGGCGGCTCGGAAAGATGTGAGTCAATTGACTGAGGTCCAGAGAGGTGTGATGAAAAGGCCGATCCTGAGAGGTACATCCAGATGACCATATATGAAGCACTCGAAACAAAGGCTCCAAGCCTTGTCCAGCCGCCTAAAGCGGTACACGAAAGAGAATGAGGCCAGACGAATAAACAGGCTGTTTGCAACACAACCTGCGAAAGTGTACGCTCAGTGGCAGGGTCCTAACAACAGAGCTGATCCACCAAGACTGGAAACTGAAAGGTACTGGAGAGGCAGATGGGAGAAGGAGGTTGCACATAACAGCAGTGCACAATGGCTGGTCACCCAAAGAGAGGAGCACAGACACCTCCCTGAACAGAACCCAATTACCATAACAGTGGCAGACATAAAGGAAATAGTCTCAAATATGAAGAACTGGACAGCACCAGGCCCGGACATGGTCCACACTTACTGGCTAAAGAGACTCACAGCACTCCATGAGCGCCCAGCAGCACAAATGAACCAGCTGCCTAGGGATGGGACTCACCCAGGATGGCTAACCGAAGGGCGAACGATCCTTATCATGAAAGATCCCTCAAAGGGTGCAGTCGCATCCAACTATCGGCCAATAACCTGTCCCTCCACAATTTTGGAAGCTCATGTTGCGGCTAAGATAAGTGCACACATGGATCAATACATGAGCGAAGCACGGAAGGGCATTGGTAGAGATACCAGGGGAGCCAAACATCAGCTCCTGGTTGACAGAACAGTCGCACAAGACTGCAGGTCCCGATGTACCAACCTGTGCACAGCCTGGATTGATTAAAAGAAAGCCTATGACTCGATGCCACATACATGGATCACTGAATGCTTGGATGTGTATAAGGTGAACAGGACCCTAAGAGCCTTCGTTGCGAACTTGATGAGGATGTGGAAAACCACACTTGAAGCCAATGGCAAGCCACTTACCCAAGTGTCCATCAAATGTGGCATATACCAAGGTGATGCACTCTCCCCATTGCTGTTCTGCATAGGACTGAACTCCCTAAGCCAAGTAATCACCAAGACAGGCTATGGATACAGCCTCAGAAATGAAGCTACGATCAGTCACCTCCTCTACATGGATGACATAAAGCTGTATGCTAAGAGTGAAAGGGACATAGACTCCCTGATCCACACAACCAGGATCTACAGCAGCGACATCGGGATGTGATAGTCGGATGGTGACTAAGAGAGGAACGGTAGTCCGGACTGAAGGGGTCTCACTCCCCGAAGGAACAATAGCAGACATTGAGGACAGCTACAAGTACCTCGGTGTACCACAAGCCAATGGCAACCTTGAACTGGCAACAAGGAAAGCGGCTGGGGACTAGTGAGTGTGAGAGTCACTGTCCAGGATGAAACATCCAAGCTCCATGAATACATCAAGGAGAAGGCTCCAACGGATGACGTACTCAGAGAATGTCTCAGACAATGGGCAACAGAGGATGAGGCGCTGGAAGAGGGACCATCATCGGAGGACAAGCCCCTACACGGGATGTACCACCGGACCATAACTGAAGTGGCCGATCTCAAGAATTCCCATCAGTGGCTAGAGAGGGCTGGCCTGAAGGACAGTACAGAGGCACTCATCCTGGCTGCTCAGGAGCAGGCCCTGAGCACTAGAGCCATTGAGGCCCAGATATACCACACCAGACAAGACCCAAGGTGTAGGTTGTGCAAAGAGGCACCTGAGACGATCTAACACATAACTGCAGGGTGTAAGGTGCTGGCAGGGAAAGCCTATATGGAACGCCATAACCAGGTGGCTGGCATAGTCTACCGAAACATCTGTGCGGAGTACGGACTGGAAACCCCAAGGTCAAAATGGGAAACACCTCCGAAGGTGGTGGAGAATGACAGAGCGAAGATCCTATGGGACTTCCAGATCCAGACTGACAAGATGGTAATGGCGAACCAACCAGATATCCTGATGATAGATAAAGGGCAGAGGAAAGCCGTTGTAGTGGATGTAGCGGTCCCAAGTGCTGGAAACATCAGAAAGAAGGAACACGAGAAACTCGAGAAATCCCAAGGGCTCAGAGAGGAGCTGGAGAGAGCCTGGAAGGTAAAGGGGACAGTCGTGCCTGTGGTGGTCGGAGCACTCGGGGCAGTGACCCCCAAACTAGATGATGAGTGGTTGCAACAGATCCCGGGAACAACATCGGACATCTCAGTCCAGAAATGTGCAGTGCTGGGAACGGCAAGGATACTGCGCAGAACCCTCAAGCTTCCTGGCCTCTGGTAGAGGACCCCAGCTGAATGAGGGATGGACACCACCTGAGGGGTGAGACGAGGATTTTTTTTATAGATATACAGTAGATACACATTCACTCCCATGAACATCCCCAACAACATTAACACCAACACTACAGAAATTCAAACCGTAAAGATTCACATAACCAACCACAAAAGACTACACATATGCAACATGTATATACCCCCCAGAGATACAACCCGACCAGACCACGCCACAGAAGACACAGACATCACCAACACCTTCCAATACATAAACTCGCTGAACAACACCATTCTAACCGCAGACATCAACGCTCACTCAACACAATGGCACTCTCCCTACGACGACCACAGAGGCACCCTCATTGCAGACATACTACAGAACTCCCAACAAATCACTCTAAACGCAAACACACCTACCAGAAAACCTACAAACATCAACCAACAACCAACATCACCGGACATCACAACAGCCAGCAACAGCATCACAAACAGAACAACATGGACCACAATACACGCACTCAGTTCAGACCACCTTCCTATCAAAATCACACACAACACGCGTGCTCCTTTCCGCCTACAACAACACCTTCAAACTTACACAAATTACAGGAAAGCAGACTGGGAAGGATACACCTCTGAAATAGAATCAGCAATGGAGAACATAACCATACCTGACAACATCCACACAGCCAACACCATGCTCACAAACCTCATACTTACAGCAGACAAACACCACATACCCCACGGAAAAATAAAAAGCAAATCACTTCTCCTACCACAACACATCAGAACACTCATCAGCCAAAGAAACGACATCAGACAACAAAACCACCAAGACCCACGCATCACAGACCTAAACAAAGAAATAGACACACAAATCCAAAAACACAAACAAGAGCTATGGAAAGAACACTTAACGGATGCATGGAACCACAGACACAAACAATACATACTCTGGAACACAGTAACAAGACTATCTAACAAAGAACAAAAAGCACCAGAAAACACCACAATACAGTTCGGACAACACACGGCAATATCCAACAAACAGAAAGCACGAGCATTCAACAAACAATTCACCAACATAATACAACACAAAACCAACAGAACATACAGACAACTACAACGCAAAATACGAAAACTCAACACCACGGCCATAACCATCACAGAACAACAAGTCAAACAAGCACTACAACGCTCCAAAAACAACAACTCCACAGGCCCAGACAACATAAACATCAGACATCTGAAACACCTAGGCCCCAAAGCAATAACACTACTCACACACACTTACAACACATCACTCAACACCAACACCATCCCCGCAATATGGAAGACTGCAAAAATAATCCCAATACCAAAACCCAACAAAAACCACGCACTCGGCCCATCTTACAGACCAATAGCACTACTCAGCCCAATAGCCAAAACAATGGAAAAGGTAATACTACCCTTCATTACCAACAACACTCAACTACCCTCTCACCAACACGGCTTCCGAAAACAACACTCCACAACCACAGCACTACACCACATACACAACATCATAGCCACAGGTTTCAATCAACAAAAACCACCACAACGAACAGTTGCCATAGCCCTAGACATGTCCAAAGCCTTTGACACGGTAAACCTACACACACTCACAAACAAACTCAACAACACTAACACCCCAAACATCATCATCAAATACATCTTTAACTACATAAGGGGACGCAGACAATACACTCAATACCGGGGGGAAACATCAGAACATAGAAACACGAAAACGGGGGTACCACAGGGGGGAGTACTTTCACCAACACTATTCAACATATACATGGCAGACTTACCACAACCACCTCCAAATGTACACACAGTTACATATGCAGACGACATCACCATTCTATCCACACATGTCAAACCACAACAGGCACAACAACAAGTACAAAAATATCTCCACGACATATACAACTGGACAAAACAGAACCAACTCACACTCAACGCAGACAAAACCACCACCACTCTGTTCACACCGGATCCGGCAGAATACAGCAACAGGCTCACTTTACAAATAGATAACACCACCCTACCCACAGTCCGCGAACCCAAAATACTGGGATTAACATGGGACCCCAAACTCACCTTCTCAAAACACACACAACACACTCTGACCCGCGCCAAGCAATCAAACAAAATACTTAAAGCCTTAACAACCACTCACTGGGGAAAATCCAAAGAAACTATACTCGCCACATACAAAGCAACCACACTCACACGCCTCGAATACGCAAACACTATATGGTCACCAACACTATCGGACACAAACAAGACAAAACTCCAGACCACACAGAACACAGCACTCAGAATAGCAACAGGATGCACACAAGACACAAACATACAACACTTGCATGAGGAAACAAAAACTCTCCCACTGAACACCCATCTAAAACTACACGCATCGCAAATCAGACAAAAAGCCCAACACCCAACCCACCCACTACACCCACTCACTCAACAACCACCACCACCCAGACAAAAGAAACAAACAATCTTCCACAACAACAACTACACACACAACAAAGACACAGCACCACAGGACACCAACAACGACACCATAAAACAGAACATGAAAGACATACACACCCACTTTGTACAAACACACTTGGACACCAGACAACACAACAAAGTAATACATGCACCAGCACCAGAAATAGACCCATCAGAGCAAGACCTACCACACAGAACCAGACAACTCCGAGCACAACTCCGAACCAACAAATCACCAGCCCTCCACTCCTACCTACACAACATTACACCGGACACACACCCAACACCACTCTGTGCGCTATGCGGCACGCAAGTGCACGACACACAACACCTGTTCACCTGCACAAACATACCCACCACACTGACTCCGGAGGACCTCTGGCGAAACCCAAGCGGAGTGGCGGCCCTGCTCGCCCGCTGGGCGGAGGAGGGGGGTCTGGGGATCCGGGAGACGGAGTGAGGGCCCGGTCCCCCAATGTCGGGGCACGGGTGGGGTCGACAACAACAACAACAACAACATAAAAAAAGACTTCCCCTTTAAATATTCCTGCTGCATAATATATCTCCTTTCCTTTCGTAAAGGATGGTCAGAACCTTTCCTAAGCATTATTAAAATTTAGACGATCTTTGCTCCAGGTGCTACCGGCTCATCTCACTCGGTTAGGATAGGAAAGGAAAGTTCCTATGCCAAAATGATAATCCAAAAAGGGCCCCTGTTGGTGGATAATCAGGCCATGGGAGGTGTGAGTAAATTGTGAGGGGGTGTTGGCTGGAGCTAGAAATAATTTTGGTGTCTTGTCCCTGCAGTAGGTTCATTAAAAGAGCAACCAGTGTTTTCACCACCATGGTCGGATCTTACTCTGGAGGGTAACCCATACAGGCAGGTGGCTTGGACAAAATATTTCAACACTGTCAAAGCTGTGTTGTCTGTGCTCCAGTTGAAGGTACGTTATTAGCCTGGAATTCCCATCAATGCCGGCATGTGTCACAAACACCCACCTGTAAAACAAACATGAAAAGAATAATGATTAAATACAAGAAAACAATCAAGTTTCATATCTTGTTTGAAATATCATCTCGGTAGAGAAGGTATTGCTGTGCACTTAAGACTACATGGAGGCAATTTGGAGTTTGTGTAACTTGGATATACAAATGATAAAATTCAATTTAATCTGTGCTGTCCATACAATATGGCTTTCTAATGCTCCCACGAGTACAAATATAAGATGATCCCTTATTACCGAATGAGACGCATATGCCCATCTATGTGCCATAAACTATTGGGGAATGGCACATAGTATGTTCTTCTAGCCACAGTCTGGCTCCATCTCTGGGCTGCAGCAGCTGGCTCAATACGGTTGAGGATTTCTCGAACTCTTTTTCTTTGTACTACAATACCATCAGCACGCAGGTATGCCCTCATCATCTGCAACAGGTTCATAAAACAACACAATAAAGAAAGTACACTTTCACAATGAATATAATGATATATACATGAAGGGACAAGAGTATGTAGCAGAACACTTGCTTCCGAGCCTGATCTGGGAAATTGGCTGTGCAATCTTCTGACATGCTCTTCCAGGTCAACATCATGAATGGGAGTAAATCTATTTCTGGCTGAAATCTGAAAAAACTTCATTTTTTTATGCAGGTATGAAGAGGAACAACACAACATCTCAGTGATGGCTCTCACTGTAAAGCCCTGAGTGGGGAGCAGTTCAATTTGATCACTTGTAATGTCAAGTGCTGGTCTTCCTCGTCTACCTAAAGTATGGAAATAAAAGGATTAAGGAATTCAAGCAAACGAATCACTACGTGTTTTTTATATACTGTATACAGTACAGGCATATAGACACAGATGTACATAAAAGTATATGCAGCTTCAAAACCACGAGCAGCTATTTTCTCTAACCATTTTACTCAAGAAAAAAATAATTCAAACTTATAATTGAATAACTAAAAGATCACTAGTTATTGCTTAAAAGTGTACAGCCATCGCGTTACTTAATAGTCTACTGATTTGCAGGAAAACCACTGGTATAAAACGACGTTTGACAGGGTGATAGAAGGTAAGTCACAGCAAGTCGTCAGTAAAACCCGTGTGTAGTTCGAATAAAAATACATACGAAAAACCAATGACAAAAAATGGTAGCCATTTTACCTGTGTGCAAACGATGTGCCACATGGGAACAAACACGTCCACCATTAGGAGTGGGTCCCGCAATGATGACAGATCGGAGATCTATTGGACTTTGAATCAAACTTTGAATAGTATCAGCGCTAAACTGGTCACTAACTCTTCTTAAATTAGCAATTGAAATGTTTATCGCGCGTGCTTCACTTTCACCGGCAGACCCTTGATGACAGGCACTCTCTATTGCCCTGCACCTTCGCCGAATACGTCTCAGGACACTGTCCGCCATTGTTGTTTTAAAAAACTAAGTGGGCACAGAATTTCCAAAATCATGAGCCCTGACTGGTGGGATGACACTATTTTGAAACGTACAGCCAATAGGATACCGTTACATGTTTTCGTAATCATCCTTATTTGCATTTAATGCAAGTACAGTGTAATGTCACTAGCACTACAAGTGGGCACATTTATGGCCTTACATGTTCACTAGTAAGCGTCAAAATGACCTTACTAGTGAACTAGTGAGTTTTGTGGCTTACATGTTCACTAGTAAGCGTCAAAATGACCTTACTAGTGAACTAGTGAGAGTTTTGTGGCTTACATGTTCACTAGTAAGCGTCAAAATGACCTTACTAGTAAACTAGTGAGCGTTTTGTGGCTTACATGTTCACTAGTAAGCGTCAAAATGATCTTACTAGTGAACTATTGGGCGTTTTGTGGCTTACATGTTCACTAGTAAGCCTCAAAATGATCTTACTAGTGAACTAGTAGGCGATGTGTGGCTTACATGTCAACTAGTAAGCCTCAAAATGAACTTACTAGTGAACTAGTGGGCACATTTATGGCCTTACATGTTCACTAGTAAGCGTTAAAATTACCTTACTAGTGAACCAGTGAGCGTTTTGTGGCTTACATGTTCACTAGTAAGCGTCAAAATGACCTTACTAGTGAACCAGTGAGCGTTTTGTGGCTTACATGTTCACTAGTAAGCGTCAAAATGACCTTACTAGTGAACTAGTGAGAGTTTTGTGGCTTACATGTTCACTAGTAAGCGTCAAAATGACCTTACTAGTAAACTAGTGAGCGTTTTGTGGCTTACATGTTCACTAGTAAGCGTCAAAATGATCTTACTAGTGAACTAGTGGGCGTTCTGTGGCTTACATGTTCACTAGAAGCCTCAAAATTATCTTACTAGTGAACTAGCGGGCGTTTTGTGGCTTACATGTCAACTAGTAAGCCTCAAAATGATCTTACTAGTGAACTAGTGGGCACATTTATGGCCTTACATGTTCACTAGTAAGCGTCAAAATGACCTTACTAGTGAACTAGTGGGCAATATGGAATAAATACTCAAAGGGCTTGCCAGGCAAGCCCTTTGAGTATTTATTCATCCGTGATGGTATTGTAGACCAATGAGAGCACGTCCGACAGACACGTGGACTTCGGGCGGCCAATCATGATGCATTTCGAGCCAAGCCCCAACAAAAACGGAGGAGAAAACTTTCAGACGCTTCTAAAGCTTTTGGGGTACATATTACTCTTGTTGTTACACAAAATTTTGTTTTACGATTATTTTAGGCGGTAACGTTATGGTGTAAATGTCAAATACGTGGTCAATTTATCAAGATGAAGCCTGCTTAAAAATTTGCTCCAACAATTTTGGAGATGTGTCTGACTTTGACAGCAATGGCGGCAGTTCAACGCTGACAGTCGCAGTCGGGTGCAGATTTATTTCGGCAGGACTTTCTAAAATCTGCCGTTTGCTCTGACAGTTCTCTGTCTGACAGTCACATTTTGTCTTATTACTCACAAGCTAATTGACATTTAAAAAAAGAGTTAATGTTTGGAACACGATTTTGCTCTTACTGTTTGCTGCCTTAGTTCGTTTGAAATATTCGCTTCCTGCATTACATGAAGTACATTTTTTTAATATTCACAAGACTGTAACTGTGCATTATAAATAATGTCACATTTGCACTATGTTTTACTGGATCTACAACTAAACTAGGTCCTCGTTTCTGGGAGAGTCCACAGCACCTCCTGTATCACAACCATTCTGCCGGCACACCTTCAGCAGCACGATGTTTCTAACGGGAGCTGGAGGGTGATCAGCTTCATTGAAGAACAGGAGGAGGAGAGGCACAACGTTTGTCATTTGTGATATGTTTTTAGACTTTTCTCCTAACTAAAAAAACTTTGTTTTGTTAATTTATTGATATAGTTCTTGTATTTAAATATTTTAACAATCAAATATTTTTCAACTGTGTTTTAGATATGAATTGTATGAAATAAATCAGTGAAGCCCCATTCAAATTCTACTCTATCTAATCTGCTCGATCACACTGCTGTCAACCTGCTGTACCTCCAAACTCCTTGGCTTACTCGCAGTTGGAGGGTTCCCCCCGAACGGGGGGACAAATCAAGGAACCAATCCCTGCACCCCGAACGGGGTGCCCTTACGGCCGTTTTTTTTTTTTCGGCTAACCGCCCCCTGAACCTGGCAGGGTGGCGGGCGGACCTTTTGCTCCAGGCGGGGGACATAGAGACAAATCCGGGGCCCACACAGACACTCTCACGCACGCAACAAACACACACACAACAACCTACCTGGACATGCGACATTTGCACACAACAGATTACAAGAAGACAGACATCCTTCAGATGCAACCACCACACACCACACTGGGTACACAAACATTGCACAAACATAAACACTAGACAATACAACATAACATGGAAATGCAGACTACATCCCAAAACACCACCACGAACAACAACACCTCGTAGGACACCAACAGGCAGCAGAGCACAAACAGACCAAAACAACACACTCGCCTCACCAACACTACCCTCAAACGCAACACGGACAGACAACTCCAACAGAGATACAACAAACACAAGACCACCCCCCCCAAACCTGGACCTGCAATAGCTGCAATAGAATCATCACACGCAGACAAACCTCACTCAGATGCAACTCAACACACCCACACTGGATACACAGACATTGCTCCGGCATCACCACCCGCCAATACACAAACACGTGGACATGCAGAACACACACGCAAACAACAAACACCCCAACACCACAACCCCCGAACAACCCACAAAGAACAACACCCACCAACAAAAACAACAAACACACACTGACCATACTACAAATAAACATCAACGGCATCCAAAACAAGAAAACAGAACTAGAAGAACTCGCCTCACAACAGCACGCAGACATCATCACCATACAAGAAACCAAACTAGAAAAACAACACAACACACCTCGTCTCACCAACTACACCAGCATTAGGAAAGACAGAGAACACAAGGGAGGAGGAGGACTGCTCACATACATTCACAAATCAGTCACATTCACTCCCATGAACATCCCCAACAACATTAACACCAACACTACAGAAATTCAAACCGTAAAGATTCACATAACCAACCACAAAAGACTACACATATGCAACATGTATATACCCCCCAGAGATACCACCCGACCAGACCACGCCACAGAAGACACAGACATCACCAACACCTTCCAATACATAAACTCGCTGAACAACACCATTCTAACCGCAGACATCAACGCTCACTCAACACAATGGCACTCTCCCTACGACGACCACAGAGGCACCCTCATTGCAGACATACTACAGAACTCCCAACAAATCACTCTAAACGCAAACACACCTACCAGAAAACCTACAAACATCAACCAACAACCAACATCACCGGACATCACAACAGCCAGCAACAGCATCACAAACAGAACAACATGGACCACAATACACGCACTCAGTTCAGACCACCTTCCTATCAAAATCACACACAACACGCGTGCTCCTTTCCGCCTACAACAACACCTTCAAACTTACACAAATTACAGGAAAGCAGACTGGGAAGGATACACCTCTGAAATAGAATCAGCACTGGAGAACTTAACCATACCTGACAACATCCACACAGCCAACACCATGCTCACAAACCTCATACTTACAGCAGACAAACACCACATACCCCACGGAAAAATAAAAAGCAAATCACTTCTCCTACCACAACACATCAGAACACTCATCAGCCAAAGAAACGACATCAGACAACAAAACCACCAAGACCCACGCATCACAGACCTAAACAAAGAAATAGACAAACAAATCCAAAAACACAAACAAGAGCTATGGAAAGAACACTTAACGGATGCATGGAACCACAGACACAAACAATACATACTCTGGAACACAGTAACAAGACTATCTAACAAAGAACAAAAAGCACCAGAAAACACCACAATACAGTTTGGACAACACACGGCAATATCCAACAAACAGAAAGCACGAGCATTCAACAAACAATTCACCAACATAATACAACACAATACACTCAATACCGGGGGGAAACATCAGAACACAGAAACACGAAAACGGGGGTACCACAGGGGGGAGTACTTTCACCAACACTATTCAACATATACATGGCAGACTTACCACAACCACCTCCAAATGTACACACAGTTACATATGCAGACGACATCACCATTCTATCCACACATGTCAAACCACAACAGGCACAACAACAAGTACAAAAATATCTCCACGACATATACAACTGGACAAAACAGAACCAACTCACACTCAACGCAGACAAAACCACCACCACTCTGTTCACACCGGATCCGGCAGAATACAGCAACAGACTCACTTTACAAATAGATAACACCACCCTACCCACAGTCCGCGAACGCAAAATACTGGGATTAACATGGGACCCCAAACTCACCTTCTCAAAACACACACAACACACTCTAACCCGCGCCAAGCAATCAAACAAAATACTTAAAGCCTTAACAACCACTCACTGGGGAAAATCCAAAGAAACTATACTCACCACATACAAAGCAACCACACTCACACGCCTCGAATACGCAAACACTATATGGTCACCAACACTATCGGACACAAACAAGACAAAACTCCAGACCACACAGAACACCGCACTCAGAATAGCAACAGGATGCACATAAGACACAAACATACAACACTTGCATGAGGAAACAAAAACTCTCCCACTGAACACCCATCTAAAACTACACGCATCGCAAATCAGACAAAAAGCCCAACACCCAACCCACCCACTACACCCACTCACTCAACAACCACCACCACCCAGACAAAAGAAACAAACAATCTTCCACAACAACAACTACACACACAACAAAGACACAGCACCACAGGACACCAACAACGACACCATAAAACAGAACATGAAAGACATACACACCCACTTTGTACAAACACACTTGGACACCAGACAACACAACAAAGTAATACATGCACCAGCACCAGAAATAGACCCATCAGAGCAAGACCTACCACACAGAACCAGACAACTCCTAGCACAACTCCGAACCAACAAATCACCAGCCCTCCACTCCTACCTACACAACATTACACCGGACACACACCCAACACCACTCTGTGCGCTATGCGGCACGCAAGTGCACGACACACAACACCTGTTCACCTGCACAAACATACCCACCACACCGACTCCGGAGGACCTCTGGCGAAACCCAAGCGGAGTGGCGGCCCTGCTCGCCCGCTGGGCGGCGGAGGGGGGTCTGGGGATCCGGGAGACGGAGTGAGGGCCCGGTCCCCCAATGTCGGGGCACGGGTGGGGTCGACAACAACAACAACAACATCAACCTGCTGTAAATAATGCCTCCATTCATGATTGTAGAAACCCCAGAACGGTAAACATGTGATTATTTTATTTTAAAATATAAGAAGCCTATGTTTTGCAATTGTGCTCATTTTCATTGTATTGCACGACAAATATAATAGATGAGCCGGTTTGGGGACATCATCAACCAAGCTGCTGCTCCAATTGCAATGCGATATATTGTCCTGCTCTCCTAAATTCGCATCTACACCACAAATTATAACATCCTAACTGATTTAGCAACAACTGAAAATTCACATCATTATTTAGGGAGTTGCATAACTGTTGCATTATATGGTGCCCTATTCATTTTATTTAGTATAGCATACATATATAAAAGTGGAAAGATACTGCAGAGCTGTGCCATTACTCTTTATCTCTGTGTACATAATAAATAAACATCACCTACAGATACATTGGTAAAAATTGCTTGATTCCTTCTGTATACTGTAGATATTACGCAAATGGCGGTAAATAATTGTGAAAGCTCAGAATCAGGTTTTAAAGGGTTAATTCTTTGCTGGGTGGAGCTCTTATCATGGAGCCAATAGGAGGTGTCCTCGGGTGGTGTCCGTCCCTCATTCAGCTCGGGTCCTCCACCAGAGGCCAGGAAGCCCGAGGGCCCCGCGCAGTACCCCCGCCGCTCCCAGCACCGCACACCTCCGGACCGAGATGTCCGACGCTGGTCCCGGGATCTGTCGCAACCACCCATCCAGTCCGGGGGTCACTGCCCCGAGCGCCCCGACCACCACAGGCACGACCGCCACCCCCACCCCCCAGGCCCTCCCCAGCCCCTCCCCGAGCCCCTGGTACCCCCCGAGCCCCCCATGCTCCCCCCTCCCGATGCCTCCACCACCTGGGACCGCCACATCCACCACAACGGCCCTCCTCCGCCCCCCATCCACGACCACGACATCTGGCTGGCTCGCCACCACCATCCCGCCAGTCTGGATCCGGAAGTCCCACAGGATCCCCGCTCCGCCACCCTCCACCACCCTCGGAGGTGCCCCCCACTCCGACCCCGGGGCCCCCCAGTCCACACTCCGCACAGATGCCTCGGCAGACCACGCCAGCCACCTGGCCATGGCGCTCCACGCAGGCCCCCCCTGCCAGCATCCCACACCCCGCAGCCACGTGCCGGATCGTCCCAGGCGCCTCCCCGCACAACCCACACCCCGGGTCCTGTCCGGCGCGGCACATCCGGGCCTCGACGGCTCCGGCGCCCAAGGCCCGCTCCTGAGCAGCCAGGATGAGCGCCCCTGCGCTGTCCCCCAGGCCAGTCCCCTCCAGCCACCGATAGGACTTCTTGAGATCAGCCACCTCAGCCACGGTCCGGTGGCACATCCCGCGTAGGGGCCCGCCCCACCACGATGGTCCCCCCCCCCAGCGCCCGTCCCTCCGCTCCCCACTTGGGGCAAAAAATGAGCACATAACACCATCCAGTGTGGGTCCTTGGGCAAGAGCCTTCACGCTAATGCGTACCTCATACAATGATGAGAGACAATAAAATGAATGACATGCCAGCTCAGACGTCGCCCGGCCAAACAAGGTCTGCGTCAGGTGCTGGGGAACCAGAGCACCTTGATGAAAAATGGAGCAGAGATGGGCAAGATGCAATAACATGGCTCTGTTGGAATGCTACTACTCAAGCAAGCCTAGTCAGAGAGGTTACATGGAGAGAATGTGGGCTAAATGGTTACTTCGAAACCCACAGTCACGGGTGGCCACGAAACAACTCGTAACTCAGTGTTCCAACATCCACAAACGGCAACTGCTGTCACAACTTGAGATTGATGAGGTACAACGCAGGTTCCATGGTGAGGGGCCCCAGGCTGCCAGATCAGAGGAGGAGTTCATACCAGAGTGAATGCAGATGATGAGATTGGGAGGCCAGCCCCAATGAATGAAATGCTGAGCGAGGCAGCAACTGACCTGAAAGCTAAGATCATGGCAAGAATGAAAGCTGGGAAACCTAGAATCCGATTACAACGGCTATGTGAAGTACCACCTGAAAGTCTCTTGGAAAGTGTGAATTCAGCACTGAGGGCGATCCTTACCGTAACGATCACGGAAATGAACTGATATACGCTTCAGCATCAGTGATCCTTGAGATGCTTGGCTATAAGAGCAACCATGGAAGCCATGAGATACATTACCGACCATGGAAAAGACGGTTGGAGGCTAAGATCAAGGCGGCTCGGAAAGATGTGAGTCAATTGACTGAGGTCCAGAGAGGTGTGATGAAAAGGCCGATCCTGAGAGGTACATCCAGATGACCATATATGAAGCACTCGAAACAAAGGCTCCAAGCCTTGTCCAGCCGCCTAAAGCGGTACACGAAAGAGAATGAGGCCAGACGAATAAACAGGCTGTTTGCAACACAACCTGCGAAAGTGTACGCTCAGTGGCAGGGTCCTAACAACAGAGCTGATCCACCAAGACTGGAAACTGAAAGGTACTGGAGAGGCAGATGGGAGAAGGAGGTTGCACATAACAGCAGTGCACAATGGCTGGTCACCCAAAGAGAGGAGCACAGACACCTCCCTGAACAGAACCCAATTACCATAACAGTGGCAGACATAAAGGAAATAGTCTCAAATATGAAGAACTGGACAGCACCAGGCCCGGACATGGTCCACACTTACTGGCTAAAGAGACTCACAGCACTCCATGAGCGCCCAGCAGCACAAATGAACCAGCTGCCTAGGGATGGGACTCACCCAGGATGGCTAACCGAAGGGCGAACGATCCTTATCATGAAAGATCCCTCAAAGGGTGCAGTCGCATCCAACTATCGGCCAATAACCTGTCCCTCCACAATTTTGGAAGCTCATGTTGCGGCTAAGATAAGTGCACACATGGATCAATACATGAGCGAAGCACGGAAGGGCATTGGTAGAGATACCAGGGGAGCCAAACATCAGCTCCTGGTTGACAGAACAGTCGCACAAGACTGCAGGTCCCGATGTACCAACCTGTGCACAGCCTGGATTGATTAAAAGAAAGCCTATGACTCGATGCCACATACATGGATCACTGAATGCTTGGATGTGTATAAGGTGAACAGGACCCTAAGAGCCTTCGTTGCGAACTTGATGAGGATGTGGAAAACCACACTTGAAGCCAATGGCAAGCCACTTACCCAAGTGTCCATCAAATGTGGCATATACCAAGGTGATGCACTCTCCCCATTGCTGTTCTGCATAGGACTGAACTCCCTAAGCCAAGTAATCACCAAGACAGGCTATGGATACAGCCTCAGAAATGAAGCTACGATCAGTCACCTCCTCTACATGGATGACATAAAGCTGTATGCTAAGAGTGAAAGGGACATAGACTCCCTGATCCACACAACCAGGATCTACAGCAGCGACATCGGGATGTGATAGTCGGATGGTGACTAAGAGAGGAACGGTAGTCCGGACTGAAGGGGTCTCACTCCCCGAAGGAACAATAGCAGACATTGAGGACAGCTACAAGTACCTCGGTGTACCACAAGCCAATGGCAACCTTGAACTGGCAACAAGGAAAGCGGCTGGGGACTAGTGAGTGTGAGAGTCACTGTCCAGGATGAAACATCCAAGCTCCATGAATACATCAAGGAGAAGGCTCCAACGGATGACGTACTCAGAGAATGTCTCAGACAATGGGCAACAGAGGATGAGGCGCTGGAAGAGGGACCATCATCGGAGGACAAGCCCCTACACGGGATGTACCACCGGACCATAACTGAAGTGGCCGATCTCAAGAATTCCCATCAGTGGCTAGAGAGGGCTGGCCTGAAGGACAGTACAGAGGCACTCATCCTGGCTGCTCAGGAGCAGGCCCTGAGAACTAGAGCCATTGAGGCCCAGATATACCACACCAGACAAGACCCAAGGTGTAGGTTGTGCAAAGAGGCACCTGAGACGATCTAACACATAACTGCAGGGTGTAAGGTGCTGGCAGGGAAAGCCTATATGGAACGCCATAACCAGGTGGCTGGCATAGTCTACCGAAACATCTGTGCGGAGTACGGACTGGAAACCCCAAGGTCAAAATGGGAAACACCTCCGAAGGTGGTGGAGAATGACAGAGCGAAGATCCTATGGGACTTCCAGATCCAGACTGACAAGATGGTAATGGCGAACCAACCAGATATCCTGATGATAGATAAAGGGCAGAGGAAAGCCGTTGTAGTGGATGTAGCGGTCCCAAGTGCTGGAAACATCAGAAAGAAGGAACACGAGAAACTCGAGAAATCCCAAGGGCTCAGAGAGGAGCTGGAGAGAGCCTGGAAGGTAAAGGGGACAGTCGTGCCTGTGGTGGTCGGAGCACTCGGGGCAGTGACCCCCAAACTAGATGATGAGTGGTTGCAACAGATCCCGGGAACAACATCGGACATCTCAGTCCAGAAATGTGCAGTGCGGGGAACGGCAAGGATACTGCGCAGAACCCTCAAGCTTCCTGGCCTCTGGTAGAGGACCCCAGCTGAATGAGGGATGGACACCACCTGAGGGGTGAGACGAGGATTTTTTTTATAGATATACAGTAGATACACATTCACTCCCATGAACATCCCCAACAACATTAACACCAACACTACAGAAATTCAAACCGTAAAGATTCACATAACCAACCACAAAAGACTACACATATGCAACATGTATATACCCCCCAGAGATACCACCCGACCAGACCACGCCACAGAAGACACAGACATCACCAACACCTTCCAATACATAAACTCGCTGAACAACACCATTCTAACCGCAGACATCAACGCTCACTCAACACAATGGCACTCTCCCTACGACGACCACAGAGGCACCCACATTGCAGACATACTACAAAACTCCCAACAAATCACTCTAAACGCAAACACACCCACCAGAAAACCTACAAACATCAACCAACAACCAACATCACCGGACATCACAACAGCCAGCAACAGCATCACAAACAGAACAACATGGACCACAATACACGCACTCAGTTCAGACCACCTTCCTATCAAAATCACACACAACACGCGTGCTCCTTTCCGCCTACAACAACACCTTCAAACTTACACAAATTACAGGAAAGCAGACTGGGAAGGATACACCTCTGAAATAGAATCAGCACTGGAGAACATAACCATACCTGACAACATCCACACAGCCAACACCATGCTCACAAACCTCATACTTACAGCAGACAAACACCACATACCCCACGGAAAAATAAAAAGCAAATCACTTCTCCTACCACAACACATCAGAACACTCATCAGCCAAAGAAACGACATCAGACAAATCCAAAAACACAAACAAGAGCTATGGAAAGAACACTTAACGGATGCATGGAACCACAGACACAAACAACACATACTCTGGAACACAGTGACAAGACTATCAAACAAAGAACAAAAAGCACCAGAAAACACCACAATACAGTTCGGACAACACACGGCAATATCCAACAAACAGAAAGCACGAGCATTCAACAAACAATTCACCAACATAATACAACACAAAACCAACAGAACATACAGACAACTACAACGCAAAATACGAAAACTCAACACCACGCCCATAACCATCACAGAACAACAAGTCAAACAAGCACTACAACGCTCCAAAAGCAACAACTCCACAGGCCCAGACAACATAAACATCAGACATCTGAAACACCTAGGCCCAAAAGCAATAACACTACTCACACACACTTACAACACATCACTCAACACCAACACCATCCCCGCAATATGGAAGACTGCAAAAATAATCCCAATACCAAAACCCAACAAAAACCACGCACTCGGCCCATCTTACAGACCAATAGCACTACTCAGCCCAATAGCCAAAACAATGGAAAAGGTAATACTACCCTTCATTACCAACAACACTCAACTACCCTCTCACCAACACGGCTTCCGAAAACAACACTCCACAACCACAGCACTACACCACATACACAACATCATAGCCACAGGTTTCAATCAACAAAAACCACCACAACGAACAGTTGCCATAGCCCTAGACATGTCCAAAGCCTTTGACACGGTAAACCTACACACACTCACAAACAAACTCAACAACACTAACACCCCAAACATCATCATCAAATACATCTTCAACTACATAAGGGGACGCAGACAATACACTCAATACCGGGGGGAAACATCAGAACATAGAAACACGAAAACGGGGGTACCACAGGGGGGAGTACTTTCACCAACACTATTCAACATATACATGGCAGACTTACCACAACCACCTCCAAATGTACACACAGTTACATATGCAGACGACATCACCATTCTATCCACACATGTCAAACCACAACAGGCACAACAACAAGTACAAAAATATCTCCACGACATATACAACTGGACAAAACAGAACCAACTCACACACAACGCAGACAAAACCACCACCACTCTGTTCACACCGGATCCGGCAGAATACAGCAACAGGCTCACTTTACAAATAGATAACACCACCCTACCCACAGTCCGCGAACCCAAAATACTGGGATTAACATGGGGCCCCAAACTCACCTTCTCAAAACACACACAACACACTCTAACCCGCGCCAAGCAATCAAACAAAATACTTAAAGCCTTAACAACCACTCACTGGGGAAAATCCAAAGAAACTATACTCACCACATACAAAGCAACCACACTCACACGCCTCGAATACGCAAACACTATATGGTCACCAACACTATCGGACACAAACAAGACAAAACTCCAGACCACACAGAACACAGCACTCAGAATAGCAACAGGATGCACACAAGACACAAACATACAAAACTTGCATGAGGAAACAAACACTCTCCCACTGAACACCCATCTAAAACTACACGCATCGCAAATCAGACAAAAAGCCCAACACCCAACCCACCCACTACACCCACTCACTCAACAACCACCACCACCCAGACAAAAGAAACAAACAATCTTCCACAACAACAACTACACACACAACAAAGACACAGCACCACAGGACACCAACAACGACACCATAAAACAGAACATGAAAGACATACACACCCACTTTGTACAAACACACTTGGACACCAGACAACACAACAAAGTAATACATGCACCAGCACCAGAAATAGACCCATCAGAGCAAGACCTACCACACAGAACCAGACAACTCCTAGCACAACTCCGAACCAACAAATCACCAGCCCTCCACTCCTACCTACACAACATTACACCGGACACACACCCAACACCACTCTGTGCGCTATGCGGCACGCAAGTGCACGACACACAACACCTGTTCACCTGCACAAACATACCCACCACACTGACTCCGGAGGACCTCTGGCGAAACCCAAGCGGAGTGGCGGCCCTGCTCGCCCGCTGGGCGGCGGAGGGGGGTCTGGGGATCCGGGAGACGGAGTGAGGGCCCGGTCCCCCAATGTCGGGGCACGGGTGGGGTCGACAACAACAACAACAACAACATAAAAAAAGACTTCCCCTTTAAATATTCCTGCTGCATAATATATCTCCTTTCCTTTCGTAAAGGATGGTCAGAACCTTTCCTAAGCATTATTAAAATTTAGACGATCTTTGCTCCAGGTGCTACCGGCTCATCTCACTCGGTTAGGATAGGAAAGGAAAGTTCCTATGCCAAAATGATAATCCAAAAAGGGCCCCTGTTGGTGGATAATCAGGCCATGGGAGGTGTGAGTAAATTGTGAGGGGGTGTTGGCTGGAGCTAGAAATAATTTTGGTGTCTTGTCCCTGCAGTAGGTTCATTAAAAGAGCAACCAGTGTTTTCACCACCATGGTCGGATCTTACTCTGGAGGGTAACCCATACAGGCAGGTGGCTTGGACAAAATATTTCAACACTGTCAAAGCTGTGTTGTCTGTGCTCCAGTTGAAGGTACGTTATTAGCCTGGAATTCCCATCAATGCCGGCATGTGTCACAAACACCCACCTGTAAAACAAACATGAAAAGAATAATGATTAAATACAAGAAAACAATCAAGTTTCATATCTTGTTTGAAATATCATCTCGGTAGAGAAGGTATTGCTGTGCACTTAAGACTACATGGAGGCAATTTGGAGTTTGTGTAACTTGGATATACAAATGATAAAATTCAATTTAATCTGTGCTGTCCATACAATATGGCTTTCTAATGCTCCCACGAGTACAAATATAAGATGATCCCTTATTACCGAATGAGACGCATATGCCCATCTATGTGCCATAAACTATTGGGGAATGGCACATAGTATGTTCTTCTAGCCACAGTCTGGCTCCATCTCTGGGCTGCAGCAGCTGGCTCAATACGGTTGAGGATTTCTCGAACTCTTTTTCTTTGTACTACAATACCATCAGCACGCAGGTATGCCCTCATCATCTGCAACAGGTTCATAAAACAACACAATAAAGAAAGTACACTTTCACAATGAATATAATGATATATACATGAAGGGACAAGAGTATGTAGCAGAACACTTGCTTCCGAGCCTGATCTGGGAAATTGGCTGTGCAATCTTCTGACATGCTCTTCCAGGTCAACATCATGAATGGGAGTAAATCTATTTCTGGCTGAAATCTGAAAAAACTTCATTTTTTTATGCAGGTATGAAGAGGAACAACACAACATCTCAGTGATGGCTCTCACTGTAAAGCCCTGAGTGGGGAGCAGTTCAATTTGATCACTTGTAATGTCAAGTGCTGGTCTTCCTCGTCTACCTAAAGTATGGAAATAAAAGGATTAAGGAATTCAAGCAAACGAATCACTACGTGTTTTTTATATACTGTATACAGTACAGGCATATAGACACAGATGTACATAAAAGTATATGCAGCTTCAAAACCACGAGCAGCTATTTTCTCTAACCATTTTACTCAAGAAAAAAATAATTCAAACTTATAATTGAATAACTAAAAGATCACTAGTTATTGCTTAAAAGTGTACAGCCATCGCGTTACTTAATAGTCTACTGATTTGCAGGAAAACCACTGGTATAAAACGAAGTTTGACAGGGTGATAGAAGGTAAGTCACAGCAAGTCGTCAGTAAAACCCGTGTGTAGTTCGAATAAAAATACATACGAAAAACCAATGACAAAAAATGGTAGCCATTTTACCTGTGTGCAAACGATGTGCCACATGGGAACAAACACGTCCACCATTAGGAGTGGGTCCCGCAATGATGACAGATCGGAGATCTATTGGACTTTGAATCAAACTTTGAATAGTATCAGCGCTAAACTGGTCACTAACTCTTCTTAAATTAGCAATTGAAATGTTTATCGCGCGTGCTTCACTTTCACCGGCAGACCCTTGATGACAGGCACTCTCTATTGCCCTGCACCTTCGCCGAATACGTCTCAGGACACTGTCCGCCATTGTTGTTTTAAAAAACTAAGTGGGCACAGAATTTCCAAAATCATGAGCCCTGACTGGTGGGATGACACTATTTTGAAACGTACAGCCAATAGGATACCGTTACATGTTTTCGTAATCATCCTTATTTGCATTTAATGCAAGTACAGTGTAATGTCACTAGCACTACAAGTGGGCACATTTATGGCCTTACATGTTCACTAGTAAGCGTCAAAATCATCTTACTAGTGAACTAGTGGGCACATTTATGGCCTTACATGTTCACTAGTAAGCGTCAAAATGATCTTACTAGTGAACTAGTGGGCGTTTTGTGGCTTACATGTTCACTAGTAAGCGTCAAAATGACCTTACTAGTGAACTAGTGGGCGTTTTGTGGCTTACATGTTCACTAGTAAGCGTCAAAATGATCTTACTAGTGAACGAGTGAGCGTTTTGTGGCTGACATGTTCATAAATAAGCGTCAAAATGATCTTACTAGGGAACTAGTGGGCGTTTTGTGGCTTACATGTTCACTAGTAAGCGTCAAAATTACCTTACTAGTGAACCAGTGAGCGTTTTGTGGCTTACATGTTCACTAGTAAGCGTCAAAATGACCTTACTAGTGAACTAGTGAGCGTTTTGTGGCTTACATGTTCACTAGTAAGCGTCAAAATGATCTTACTAGTGAACTAGTGGGCGTTCTGTGGCTTACATGTTCACTAGAAGCCTCAAAATTATCTTACTAGTGAACTAGCGGGCGTTTTGTGGCTTACATGTCAACTAGTAAGCCTCAAAATGATCTTACTAGTGAACTAGTGGGCACATTTATGGCCTTACATGTTCACTAGTAAGCGTCAAAATGACCTTACGAGTGAACTAGTGGGCAATATGGAATAAATACTCAAAGGGCTTGCCAGGCAAGCCCATTGAGTATTTAAAGGGTTCAAAGGGCTTGCCTGGATAGCCCTTTGAGTATTTATTCATCCGTGATGGTATTGTAGACCAATGAGAGCACGTACGACAGACACGTGGACTTCGGGCGGCCAATCATGATGCATTTCGAGCCAAGCCCCAACAAAAACGGAGGAGAAAACTTTCAGACGCTTTGAAAGCTTTTGGGGTACATATTACTCTTGTTGTTACACAAAATTTTGTTTTACGATTATTTTAGGCGGTAACGTTATGGTGTAAATGTCAAATACGTGGTCAATTTATCAAGATGAAGCCTGCTTAAAAATTTGCTCCAACAATTTTGGAGATGTGTCTGACTTTGACAGCAATGGCGGCAGTTCAACGCTGACAGTCGCAGTCGGGTGCAGATTTATTTCGGCAGGACTTTCTAAAATCTGCCGTTTGCTCTGACAGTTCTCTGTCTGACAGTCACATTTTGTCTTATTACTCACAAGCTAATTGACATTTAAAAAAAGAGTTAATGTTTGGAACACGATTTTGCTCTTACTGTTTGCTGCCTTAGTTCGTTTGAAATATTCGCTTCCTGCATTACATGAAGTACATTTTTTTAATATTCACAAGACTGTAACTGTGCATTATAAATAATGTCACATTTGCACTATGTTTTACTGGATCTACAACTAAACTAGGTCCTCGTTTCTGGGAGAGTCCACAGCACCTCCTGTATCACAACCATTCTGCCGGCACACCTTCAGCAGCACGATGTTTCTAACGGGAGCTGGAGGGTGATCAGCTTCATTGAAGAACAGGAGGAGGAGAGGCACAACGTTTGTCATTTGTGATATGTTTTTAGACTTTTCTCCTAACTAAAAAAACTATGTTTTGTTAATTTCTTGATATAGTTCTTGTATTTAAATATTTTAACAATCAAATATTTTTCAACTGTGTTTTAGATATGAATTGTATGAAATAAATCAGTGAAGCCCCATTCAAATTCTAATCTGCTCGATCACACTGCTGTCAACCTGCTGTACCTCCAAACTCCTTGGCTTACTCGCAGTTGGAGGGTTCCCCCCGAACGGGGGGACAAATCAAGGAACCAATCCCTGCACCCCGAACGGGGTGCCCTTACGGCCGTTTTTTTTTTTTTTCGGCTAACCGCCCCCTGAACCTGGCAGGGTGGCGGGCGGACTTTTTGCTCCAGGCGGGGGACATAGAGACAAATCCGGGGCCCACACAGACACTCTCACGCACGCAACAAACACACACACAACAAACTACCTGGACATGCGACATTTGCACACAACAGATTACAAGAAGACAGACATCCTTCAGATGCAACCACCACACACCACACTGGGTACACAAACATTGCACAAACATAAACACTAGACAATACAACATAACATGGAAATGCAGACTACATCCCAAAACACCACCACGAACAACAACACCTCGTAGGACACCAACAGGCAGCAGAGCACAAACAGACCAAAACAACACACTCGCCTCACCAACACTACCCTCAAACGCAACACGGACAGACAACTCCAACAGAGATACAACAAACACAAGACCACCCCCCCCAAACCTGGACCTGCAATAGCTGCAATAGAATCATCACACGCAGACAAACCTCACTCAGATGCAACTCAACACACCCACACTGGATACACAGACATTGCTCCGGCATCACCACCCGCCAATACACAAACACGTGGACATGCAGAACACACACGCAAACAACAAACACCCCAACACCACAACCCCCGAACAACCCACAAAGAACAACACCCACCAACAAAAACAACAAACACACACTGACCATACTACAAATAAACATCAACGGCATCCAAAACAAGAAAACAGAACTAGAAGAACTCGCCTCACAACAGCACGCAGACATCATCACCATACAAGAAACCAAACTAGAAAAACAACACAACACACCTCGTCTCACCAACTACACCAGCATTAGGAAAGACAGAGAACACAAGGGAGGAGGAGGACTGCTCACATACATTCACAAATCAGTCACATTCACTCCCATGAACATCCCCAACAACATTAACACCAACACTACAGAAATTCAAACCGTAAAGATTCACATAACCAACCACAAAAGACTACACATATGCAACATGTATATACCCCCCAGAGATACCACCCGACCAGACCACGCCACAGAAGACACAGACATCACCAACACCTTCCAATACATAAACTCGCTGAACAACACCATTCTAACCGCAGACATCAACGCTCACTCAACACAATGGCACTCTCCCTACGACGACCACAGAGGCACCCTCATTGCAGACATACTACAGAACTCCCAACAAATCACTCTAAACGCAAACACACCTACCAGAAAACCTACAAACATCAACCAACAACCAACATCACCGGACATCACAACAGCCAGCAACAGCATCACAAACAGAACAACATGGACCACAATACACGCACTCAGTTCAGACCACCTTCCTATCAAAATCACACACAACACGCGTGCTCCTTTCCGCCTACAACAACACCTTCAAACTTACACAAATTACAGGAAAGCAGACTGGGAAGGATACACCTCTGAAATAGAATCAGCACTGGAGAACATAACCATACCTGACAACATCCACACAGCCAACACCATGCTCACAAACCTCATACTTACAGCAGACAAACACCACATACCCCACGGAAAAATAAAAAGCAAATCACTTCTCCTACCACAACACATCAGAACACTCATCAGCCAAAGAAACGACATCAGACAACAAAACCACCAAGACCCACGCATCACAGACCTAAACAAAGAAATAGACACACAAATCCAAAAACACAAACAAGAGCTATGGAAAGAACACTTAACGGATGCATGGAACCACAGAAACAAACAAAACATACTCTGGAACACAGTAACAAGACTATCTAACAAAGAACAAAAAGCACCAGAAAACACCACAATACAGTTCGGACAACACACGGCAATATCCAACAAACAGAAAGCACAAGCATTCAACAAACAATTCACCAACATAATACAACACAAAACCAACAGAACATACAGACAACTACAACGCAAAATACGAAAACTCAACACCACGCCCATAACCATCACAGAACAACAAGTCAAACAAGCACTACAACGCTCCAAAAGCAACAACTCCACAGGCCCAGACAACATAAACATCAGACATCTGAAACACCTAGGCCCCAAAGCAATAACACTACTCACACACACTTACAACACATCACTCAACACCAACACCATCCCCGCAATATGGAAGACTGCAAAAATAATCCCAATACCAAAACCCAACAAAAACCACGCACTCGGCCCATCTTACAGACCAATAGCACTACTCAGCCCAATAGCCAAAACAATGGAAAAGGTAATACTACCCTTCATTACCAACAACACTCAACTACCCTCTCACCAACACGGCTTCCGAAAACAACACTCCACAACCACAGCACTACACCACATACACAACATCATAGCCACAGGTTTCAATCAACAAAAACCACCACAACGAACAGTTGCCATAGCCCTAGACATGTCCAAAGCCTTTGACACGGTAAACCTACACACACTCACAAACAAACTCAACAACACTAACACCCCAAACATCATCATCAAATACATCTTCAACTACATAAGGGGACGCAGACAATACACTCAATACCGGGGGGAAACATCAGAACATAGAAACACGAAAACGGGGGTACCACAGGGGGGAGTACTTTCACCAACACTATTCAACATATACATGGCAGACTTACCACAACCACCTCCAAATGTACACACAGTTACATATGCAGACGACATCACCATTCTATCCACACATGTCAAACCACAACAGGCACAACAACAAGTACAAAAATATCTCCACGACATATACAACTGGACAAAACAGAACCAACTCACACTCAACGCAGACAAAACCACCACCACTCTGTTCACACCGGATCCGGCAGAATACAGCAACAGGCTCACTTTACAAATAGATAACACCACCCTACCCACAGTCCGCGAACCAAAATACTGGGATTAACATGGGACCCCAAACTCACCTTCTCAAAACACACACAACACACTCTAACCCGCGCCAAGCAATCAAACAAAATACTTAAAGCCTTAACAACCACTCACTGGGGAAAATCCAAAGAAACTATACTCACCACATACAAAGCAACCACACTCACACGCCTCGAATACGCAAACACTATATGGTCACCAACACTATCGGACACAAACAAGACAAAACTCCAGACCACACAGAACACAGCACTCAGAATAGCAACAGGATGCACACAAGACACAAACATACAACACTTGCATGAGGAAACAAAAACTCTCCCACTGAACACCCATCTAAAACTACACGCATCGCAAATCAGACAAAAAGCCCAACACCCAACCCACCCACTACACCCACTCACTCAACAACCACCACCACCCAGACAAAAGAAACAAACAATCTTCCACAACAACAACTACACACACAACAAAGACACAGCACCACAGGACACCAACAACGACACCATAAAACAGAACATGAAAGACATACACACCCACTTTGTACAAACACACTTGGACACCAGACAACACAACAAAGTAATACATGCACCAGCACCAGAAATAGACCCATCAGAGCAAGACCTACCACACAGAACCAGACAACTCCTAGCACAACTCCGAACCAACAAATCACCAGCCCTCCACTCCTACCTACACAACATTACACCGGACACACACCCAACACCACTCTGTGCGCTATGCGGCACGCAAGTGCACGACACACAACACCTGTTCACCTGCACAAACATACCCACCACACTGACTCCGGAGGACCTCTGGCGAAACCCAAGCGGAGTGGCGGCCCTGCTCGCCCGCTGGGCGGCGGAGGGGGGTCTGGGGATCCGGGAGACGGAGTGAGGGCCCGGTCCCCCAATGTCGGGGCACGGGTGGGGTCGACAACAACAACAACAACAACAACAACATAAAAAAAGACTTCCCCTTTAAATATTCCTGCTGCATAATATATCTCCTTTCCTTTCGTAAAGGATGGTCAGAACCTTTCCTAAGCATTATTAAAATTTAGACGATCTTTGCTCCAGGTGCTACCGGCTCATCTCACTCGGTTAGGATAGGAAAGGAAAGTTCCTATGCCAAAATGATAATCCAAAAAGGGCCCCTGTTGGTGGATAATCAGGCCATGGGAGATGTGAGTAAATTGTGAGGGGGTGTTGGCTGGAGCTAGAAATAATTTTGGTGTCTTGTCCCTGCAGTAGGTTCATTAAAAGAGCAACCAGTGTTTTCACCACCATGGTCGGATCTTACACTGGAGGGTAACCCATACAGGCAGGTGGCTTGGACAAAATATTTCAACACTGTCAAAGCTGTGTTGTCTGTGCTCCAGTTGAAGGTACGTTATTAGCCTGGAATTCCCATCAATGCCGGCATGTGTCACAAACACCCACCTGTAAAACAAACATGAAAAGAATAATGATTAAATACAAGAAAACAATCAAGTTTCATATCTTGTTTGAAATATCATCTCGGTAGAGAAGGTATTGCTGTGCACTTAAGACTACATGGAGGCAATTTGGAGTTTGTGTAACTTGGATATACAAATGATAAAATTCAATTTAATCTGTGCTGTCCATACAATATGGCTTTCTAATGCTCCCACGAGTACAAATATAAGATGATCCCTTATTACCGAATGAGACGCATATGCCCATCTATGTGCCATAAACTATTGGGGAATGGCACATAGTATGTTCTTCTAGCCACAGTCTGGCTCCATCTCTGGGCTGCAGCAGCTGGCTCAATACGGTTGAGGATTTCTCGAACTCTTTTTCTTTGTACTACAATACCATCAGCACGCAGGTATGCCCTCATCATCTGCAACAGGTTCATAAAACAACACAATAAAGAAAGTACACTTTCACAATGAATATAATGATATATACTGTACATGAAGGGACAAGAGTATGTAGCAGAACACTTGCTTCCGAGCCTGATCTGGGAAATTGGCTGTGCAATCTTCTGACATGCTCTTCCAGGTCAACATCATGAATGGGAGTAAATCCATTTCTGGCTGAAATCTGAAAAAACTTCATTTTTTTATGCAGGTATGAAGAGGAACAACACAACATCTCAGTGATGGCTCTCACTGTAAAGCCCTGAGTGGGGAGCAGTTCAATTTGATCACTTGTTATGTCAAGTGCTGGTCTTCCTCGTCTACCTAAAGTATGGAAATAAAAGGATTAAGGAATTCAAGCAAACGAATCACTACGTGTTTTTTATATACTGTATACAGTACAGGCATATAGACACAGATGTACATAAAAGTATATGCAGCTTCAAAACCACGAGCAGCTATTTTCTCTAACCATTTTACTCAAGAAAAAAATAATTCAAACTTATAATTGAATAACTAAAAGATCACTAGTTATTGCTTAAAAGTGTACAGCCATCGCGTTACTTAATAGTCTACTGATTTGCAGGAAAACCACTGGTATAAAACGACGTTTGACAGGGTGATAGAAGGTAAGTCACAGCAAGTCGTCAGTAAAACCCGTGTGTAGTTCGAATAAAAATACATACGAAAAACCAATGACAAAAAATGGTAGCCATTTTACCTGTGTGCAAACGATGTGCCACATGGGAACAAACACGTCCACCATTAGGAGTGGGTCCCGCAATGATGACAGATCGGAGATCTATTGGACTTTGAATCAAACTTTGAATAGTATCAGCGCTAAACTGGTCACTAACTCTTCTTAAATTAGCAATTGAAATGTTTATCGCGCGTGCTTCACTTTCACCGGCAGACCCTTGATGACAGGCACTCTCTATTGCCCTGCACCTTCGCCGAATACGTCTCAGGACACTGTCCGCCATTGTTGTTTTAAAAAACTAAGTGGGCACAGAATTTCCAAAATCATGAGCCCTGACTGGTGGGATGACACTATTTTGAAACGTACAGCCAATAGGATACCGTTACATGTTTTCGTAATCATCCTTATTTGCATTTAATGCAAGTACAGTGTAATGTCACTAGCACTACAAGTGGGCACATTTATGGCCTTACATGTTCACTAGTAAGCGTCAAAATCATCTTACCAGTGAACTAGTGGGCACATTTATGGCCTTAAATGTTCAGTAGTAAGCGTCAAAATAATCTTATTAGTGAACTAGTGGGCGTTTTGCGGCTTACATGTTCACTAGTAAGTGTCAAAATGACCTTACTAGTGAACTAGTGAGCGTTTTGTGGCTTACATGTTCACTAGTAAGCGTCAAAATGACCTTACTAGTAAACTAGTGAGCGTTTTGTGGCTTACATGTTCACTAGTAAGCGTCAAAATGATCTTACTAGTGAACTATTGGGCGTTTTGTGGCTTACATGTTCACTAGTAAGCCTCAAAATGATCTTACTAGTGAACTAGTAGGCGATGTGTGGCTTACATGTCAACTAGTAAGCCTCAAAATGAACTTACTAGTGAACTAGTGGGCACATTTATGGCCTTACATGTTCACTAGTAAGCGTCAAAATGATCTTACTAGTGAACTAGTGGGCGTTTTGTGGCTTACATGTTCACTAGTAAGCGTCAAAATGACCTTACTAGTGAACTAGTGGGCGTTTTGTGGCTTACATGTTCACTAGTAAGCGTCAAAATGATCTTACTAGTGAACGAGTGAGCGTTTTGTGGCTGACATGTTCATAAATAAGCGTCAAAATGATCTTACTAGGGAACTAGTGGGCGTTTTGTGGCTTACATGTTCACTAGTAAGCGTCAAAATTACCTTACTAGTGAACCAGTGAGCGTTTTGTGGCTTACATGTTCACTAGTAAGCGTCAAAATGACCTTACTAGTGAACTAGTGAGCGTTTTGTGGCTTACATGTTCACTAGTAAGCGTCAAAATGATCTTACTAGTAAACTAGTGGGCGTTCTGTGGCTTACATGTTCACTAGAAGCCTCAAAATTATCTTACTAGTGAACTAGCGGGCGTTTTGTGGCTTACATGTCAACTAGTAAGCCTCAAAATGATCTTACTAGTGAACTAGTGGGCACATTTATGGCCTTACATGTTCACTAGTAAGCGTCAAAATGACCTTACTAGTGAACTAGTGGGCAATATGGAATAAATACTCAAAGGGCTTGCCAGGCAAGCCCATCGAGTATTTAAAGGGTTCAAAGGGCTTGCCTGGCAAGCCCTTTGAGTATTTATTCATCCGTGATGGTATTGTAGACCAATGAGAGCACGTCCGACAGACACGAGGACTTCGGGCGGCCAATCATGATGCATTTCGAGCCAAGCCCCAACAAAAACGGAGGAGAAAACTTTCAGACGCTTTGAAAGCTTTTGGGGTACATATTACTCTTGTTGTTACACAAAATTTTGTTTTACGATTATTTTAGGCGGTAACGTTATGGTGTAAATGTCAAATACGTGGTCAATTTATCAAGATGAAGCCTGCTTAAAAATTTGCTCCAACAATTTTGGAGATGTGTCTGACTTTGACAGCAATGGCGGCAGTTCAACGCTGACAGTCGCAGTCGGGTGCAGATTTATTTCGGCAGGACTTTCTAAAATCTGCCGTTTGCTCTGACAGTTCTCTGTCTGACAGTCACATTTTGTCTTATTACTCACAAGCTAATTGACATTTAAAAAAAGAGTTAATGTTTGGAACACGATTTTGCTCTTACTGTTTGCTGCCTTAGTTCGTTTGAAATATTCGCTTCCTGCATTACATGAAGTACATTTTTTAATATTCACAAGACTGTAACTGTGCATTATAAATAATGTCACATTTGCACTATGTTTTACTGGATCTACAACTAAACTAGGTCCTCGTTTCTGGGAGAGTCCACAGCACCTCCTGTATCACAACCATTCTGCCGGCACACCTTCAGCAGCACGATGTTTCTAACGGGAGCTGGAGGGTGATCAGCTTCATTGAAGAACAGGAGGAGGAGAGGCACAACGTTTGTCATTTGTGATATGTTTTTAGACTTTTCTCCTAACTAAAAAAACTATGTTTTGTTAATTTCTTGATATAGTTCTTGTATTTAAATATTTTAACAATCAAATATTTTTCAACTGTGTTTTACATATGAACAGGCGGGGGACATAGAGACAAATCCGGGGCCCACACAGACACTCTCACGCACGCAACAAACACACACACAACAAACTACCTGGACATGCGACATTTGCACACAACAGATTACAAGAAGACAGACATCCTTCAGATGCAACCACCACACACCACACTGGGTACACAAACATTGCACAAACATAAACACTAGACAATACAACATAACATGGAAATGCAGACTACATCCCAAAACACCACCACGAACAACAACACCTCGTAGGACACCAACAGGCAGCAGAGCACAAACAGACCAAAACAACACACTCGCCTCACCAACACTACCCTCAAACGCAACACGGACAGACAACTCCAACAGAGATACAACAAACACAAGACCACCCCCCCAAACCTGGACCTGCAATAGCTGCAATAGAATCATCACACGCAGACAAACCTCACTCAGATGCAACTCAACACACCCACACTGGATACACAGACATTGCTCCGGCATCACCACCCGCCAATACACAAACACGTGGACATGCAGAACACACACGCAAACAACAAACACCCCAACACCACAACCCCCGAACAACCCACAAAGAACAACACCCACCAACAAAAACAACAAACACACACTGACCATACTACAAATAAACATCAACGGCATCCAAAACAAGAAAACAGAAAAAGAAGAACTCGCCTCACAACAGCACGCAGACATCATCACCATACAAGAAACCAAACTAGAAAAACAACACAACACACCTCGTCTCACCAACTACACCAGCATTAGGAAAGACAGAGAACACAAGGGAGGAGGAGGACTGCTCACATACATTCACAAATCAGTCACATTCACTCCCATGAACATCCCCAACAACATTAACACCAACACTACAGAAATTCAAACCGTAAAGATTCACATAACCAACCACAAAAGACTACACATATGCAACATGTATATACCCCCCAGAGATACCACCCGACCAGACCACGCCACAGAAGACACAGACATCACCAACACCTTCCAATACATAAACTCGCTGAACAACACCATTCTAACCGCAGACATCAACGCTCACTCAACACAATGGCACTCTCCCTACGACGACCACAGAGGCACCCTCATTGCAGACATACTACAGAACTCCCAACAAATCACTCTAAACGCAAACACACCTACCAGAAAACCTACAAACATCAACCAACAACCAACATCACCGGACATCACAACAGCCAGCAACAGCATCACAAACAGAACAACATGGACCACAATACACGCACTCAGTTCAGACCACCTTCCTATCAAAATCACACACAACACGCGTGCTCCTTTCCGCCTACAACAACACCTTCAAACTTACACAAATTACAGGAAAGCAGACTGGGAAGGATACACCTCTGAAATAGAATCAGCACTGGAGAACTTAACCATACCTGACAACATCCACACAGCCAACACCATGCTCACAAACCTCATACTTACAGCAGACAAACACCACATACCCCACGGAAAAATAAAAAGCAAATCACTTCTCCTACCACAACACATCAGAACACTCATCAGCCAAAGAAACGACATCAGACAACAAAACTACCAAGACCCACGCATCACAGACCTAAACAAAGAAATAGACAAACAAATCCAAAAACACAAACAAGAGCTATGGAAAGAACACTTAACGGATGCATGGAACCACAGACACAAACAATACATACTCTGGAACACAGTAACAAGACTATCTAACAAAGAACAAAAAGCACCAGAAAACACCACAATACAGTTCGGACAACACACGGCAATATCCAACAAACAGAAAGCACGAGCATTCAACAAACAATTCACCAACATAATACAACACAAAACCAACAGAACATACAGACAACTACAACGCAAAATA
This sequence comes from Hippocampus zosterae, assembly GCF_025434085.1. Lineage (NCBI taxonomy): Eukaryota > Metazoa > Chordata > Actinopteri > Syngnathiformes > Syngnathidae > Hippocampus > Hippocampus zosterae. Next base: position 114,966 of record NW_026262967.1, read on the forward strand.
CGAAAACTCAACACCACGCCCATAACCATCACAGAACAACAAGTCAAACAAGCACTACAACGCTCCAAAAGCAACAACTCCACAGGCCCAGACAACATAAACATCAGACATCTGAAACACCTAGGCCCCAAAGCAATAACACTACTCACACACACTTACAACACATCACTCAACACCAACACCATCCCCGCAATATGGAAGACTGCAAAAATAATCCCAATACCGAAACCCAACAAAACCACGCACTCGGCCCATCCTACAGACCAATAGCACTACTCAGCCCAATAGCCAAAACAATGGAAAAGGTAATACTACCCTTAATTACCAACAACACTCAACTACCCTCTCACCAACACGGCTTCCGAAAACAACACTCCACAACCACAGCACTACACCACATACACAACATCATAGCCACAGGTTTCAATCAACAAAAACCACCACAACGAACAGTTGCCATAGCCCTAGACATGTCCAAAGCCTTTGACACGGTAAACCTACACACACTCACAAACAAACTCAACAACACTAACACCCCAAACATCATCATCAAATACATCTTCAACTACATAAGGGGACGCAGACAATACACTCAATACCGGGGGGAAACATCAGAACACAGAAACACGAAAACGGGGGTACCACAGGGGGGAGTACTTTCACCAACACTATTCAACATATACATGGCAGACTTACCACAACCACCTCCAAATGTACACACAGTTACATATGCAGACGACATCACCATTCTATCCACACATGTCAAACCACAACAGGCACAACAACAAGTACAAAAATATCTCCACGACATATACAACTGGACAAAACAGAACCAACTCACACTCAACGCAGACAAAACCACCACTTCTCTGTTCACACCGGATCCGGCAGAATACAGCAACAGACTCACTTTACAAATAGATAACACCACCCTACCCACAGTCCGCGAACGCAAAATACTGGGATTAACATGGGACCCCAAACTCACCTTCTCAAAACACACACAACACACTCTAACCCGCGCCAAGCAATCAAACAAAATACTTAAAGCCTTAACAACCACTCACTGGGGAAAATCCAAAGAAACTATACTCACCACATACAAAGCAACCACACTCACTCGCCTCGAATACGCAAACACTATATGGTCACCAACACTATCGGACACAAACAAGACAAAACTCCAGACCACACAGAACACCGCACTCAGAATAGCAACAGGATGCACACAAGACACAAACATACAACACTTGCATGAGGAAACAAAAACTCTCCCACTGAACACCCATCTAAAACTACACGCATCGCAAATCAGACAAAAAGCCCAACACCCAACCCACCCACTACACCCACTCACTCAACAACCACCACCACCCAGACAAAAGAAACAAACAATCTTCCACAACAACAACTACACACACAACAAAGACACAGCACCACAGGACACCAACAACGACACCATAAAACAGAACATGAAAGACATACACACCCACTTTGTACAAACACACTTGGACACCAGACAACACAACAAAGTAATACATGCACCAGCACCAGAAATAGACCCATCAGAGCAAGACCTACCACACAGAACCACACAACTCCTAGCACAACTCCGAACCAACAAATCACCAGCCCTCCACTCCTACCTACACAACATTACACCGGACACACACCCAACACCACTCTGTGCGCTATGCGGCACGCAAGTGCACGACACACAACACCTGTTCACCTGCACAAACATACCCACCACACTGACTCCGGAGGACCTCTGGCGAAACCCAAGCGGAGTGGCGGCCCTGCTCGCCCGCTGGGCGGCGGAGGGGGGTCTGGGGATCCGGGAGACGGAGTGAGGGCCCGGTCCCCCAATGTCGGGGCACGGGTGGGGTCGACAACAACAACAACAACATCAACCTGCTGTAAATAATGCCTCCATTCATGATTGTAGAAACCCCAGAACGGTAAACATGTGATTATTTTATTTTAAAATATAAGAAGCCTATGTTTTGCAATTGTGCTCATTTTCATTGTATTGCACGACAAATATAATAGATGAGCCGGTTTGGGGACATCATCAACCAAGCTGCTGCTCCAATTGCAATGCGATATATTGTCCTGCTCTCCTAAATTCGCATCTACACCACAAATTATAACATCCTAACTGATTTAGCAACAACTGAAAATTCACATCATTATTTAGGGAGTTGCATAACTGTTGCATTATATGGTGCCCTATTCATTTTATTTAGTATAGCATACATATATAAAAGTGGAAAGATACTGCAGAGCTGTGCCATTACTCTTTATCTCTGTGTACATAATAAATAAACATCACCTACAGATACATTGGTAAAAATTGCTTGATTCCTTCTGTATACTGTAGATATTACGCAAATGGCGGTAAATAATTGTGAAAGCTCAGAATCAGGTTTTAAAGGGTTAATTCTTTGCTGGGTGGAGCTCTTATCATGGAGCCAATAGGAGGTGTCCTCGGGTGGTGTCCGTCCCTCATTCAGCTCGGGTCCTCCACCAGAGGCCAGGAAGCCCGAGGGCCCCGCGCAGTACCCCCGCCGCTCCCAGCACCGCACACCTCCGGACCGAGATGTCCGACGCTGGTCCCGGGATCTGTCGCAACCACCCATCCAGTCCGGGGGTCACTGCCCCGAGCGCCCCGACCACCACAGGCACGACCGCCACCCCCACCCCCCAGGCCCTCCCCAGCCCCTCCCCGAGCCCCTGGTACCCCCCGAGCCCCCCATGCTCCCCCCTCCCGATGCCTCCACCACCTGGGACCGCCACATCCACCACAACGGCCCTCCTCCGCCCCCCATCCACGACCACGACATCTGGCTGGCTCGCCACCACCATCCCGCCAGTCTGGATCCGGAAGTCCCACAGGATCCCCGCTCCGCCACCCTCCACCACCCTCGGAGGTGCCCCCCACTCCGACCCCGGGGCCCCCAGTCCACACTCCGCACAGATGCCTCGGCAGACCACGCCAGCCACCTGGCCATGGCGCTCCACGCAGGCCCCCCCTGCCAGCATCCCACACCCCGCAGCCACGTGCCGGATCGTCCCAGGCGCCTCCCCGCACAACCCACACCCCGGGTCCTGTCCGGCGCGGCACATCCGGGCCTCGACGGCTCCGGCGCCCAAGGCCCGCTCCTGAGCAGCCAGGATGAGCGCCCCTGCGCTGTCCCCCAGGCCAGTCCCCTCTAGCCACCGATAGGACTTCTTGAGATCAGCCACCTCAGCCACGGTCCGGTGGCACATCCCGCGTAGGGGCCCGCCCCACCACGATGGTCCCCCCCCCAGCGCCCGTCCCTCCGCTCCCCACTTGGGGCAAAAAATGAGCACATAACACCATCCAGTGTGGGTCCTTGGGCAAGAGCCTTCACGCTAATGCGTACCTCATACAATGATGAGAGACAATAAAATGAATGACATGCCAGCTCAGACGTCGCCCGGCCAAACAAGGTCTGCGTCAGGTGCTGGGGAACCAGAGCACCTTGATGAAAAATGGAGCAGAGATGGGCAAGATGCAATAACATGGCTCTGTTGGAATGCTACTACTCAAGCAAGCCTAGTCAGAGAGGTTACATGGAGAGAATGTGGGCTAAATGGTTACTTCGAAACCCACAGTCACGGGTGGCCACGAAACAACTCGTAACTCAGTGTTCCAACATCCACAAACGGCAACTGCTGTCACAACTTGAGATTGATGAGGTACAACGCAGGTTCCATGGTGAGGGGCCCCAGGCTGCCAGATCAGAGGAGGAGTTCATACCAGAGTGAATGCAGATGATGAGATTGGGAGGCCAGCCCCAATGAATGAAATGCTGAGCGAGGCAGCAACTGACCTGAAAGCTAAGATCATGGCAAGAATGAAAGCTGGGAAACCTAGAATCCGATTACAACGGCTATGTGAAGTACCACCTGAAAGTCTCTTGGAAAGTGTGAATTCAGCACTGAGGGCGATCCTTACCGTAACGATCACGGAAATGAACTGATATACGCTTCAGCATCAGTGATCCTTGAGATGCTTGGCTATAAGAGCAACCATGGAAGCCATGAGATACATTACCGACCATGGAAAAGACGGTTGGAGGCTAAGATCAAGGCGGCTCGGAAAGATGTGAGTCAATTGACTGAGGTCCAGAGAGGTGTGATGAAAAGGCCGATCCTGAGAGGTACATCCAGATGACCATATATGAAGCACTCGAAACAAAGGCTCCAAGCCTTGTCCAGCCGCCTAAAGCGGTACACGAAAGAGAATGAGGCCAGACGAATAAACAGGCTGTTTGCAACACAACCTGCGAAAGTGTACGCTCAGTGGCAGGGTCCTAACAACAGAGCTGATCCACCAAGACTGGAAACTGAAAGGTACTGGAGAGGCAGATGGGAGAAGGAGGTTGCACATAACAGCAGTGCACAATGGCTGGTCACCCAAAGAGAGGAGCACAGACACCTCCCTGAACAGAACCCAATTACCATAACAGTGGCAGACATAAAGGAAATAGTCTCAAATATGAAGAACTGGACAGCACCAGGCCCGGACATGGTCCACACTTACTGGCTAAAGAGACTCACAGCACTCCATGAGCGCCCAGCAGCACAAATGAACCAGCTGCCTAGGGATGGGACTCACCAAGGATGGCTAACCGAAGGGCGAACGATCCTCATCATGAAAGATCCCTCAAAGGGTGCAGTCGCATCCAACTATCGGCCAATAACCTGTCCCTCCACAATTTTGGAAGCTCATGTTGCGGCTAAGATAAGTGCACACATGGATCAATACATGAGCGAAGCACGGAAGGGCATTGGTAGAGATACCAGGGGAGCCAAACATCAGCTCCTGGTTGACAGAACAGTCGCACAAGACTGCAGGTCCCGATGTACCAACCTGTGCACAGCCTGGATTGATTAAAAGAAAGCCTATGACTCGATGCCACATACATGGATCACTGAATGCTTGGATGTGTATAAGGTGAACAGGACCCTAAGAGCCTTCGTTGCGAACTTGATGAGGATGTGGAAAACCACACTTGAAGCCAATGGCAAGCCACTTACCCAAGTGTCCATCAAATGTGGCATATACCAAGGTGATGCACTCTCCCCATTGCTGTTCTGCATAGGACTGAACTCCCTAAGCCAAGTAATCACCAAGACAGGCTATGGATACAGCCTCAGAAATGAAGCTACGATCAGTCACCTCCTCTACATGGATGACATAAAGCTGTATGCTAAGAGTGAAAGGGACATAGACTCCCTGATCCACACAACCAGGATCTACAGCAGCGACATCGGGATGTGATAGTCGGATGGTGACTAAGAGAGGAACGGTAGTCCGGACTGAAGGGGTCTCACTCCCCGAAGGAACAATAGCAGACATTGAGGACAGCTACAAGTACCTCGGTGTACCACAAGCCAATGGCAACCTTGAACTGGCAACAAGGAAAGCGGCTGGGGACTAGTGAGTGTGAGAGTCACTGTCCAGGATGAAACATCCAAGCTCCATGAATACATCAAGGAGAAGGCTCCAACGGATGACGTACTCAGAGAATGTCTCAGACAATGGGCAACAGAGGATGAGGCGCTGGAAGAGGGACCATCATCGGAGGACAAGCCCCTACACGGGATGTACCACCGGACCATAACTGAAGTGGCCGATCTCAAGAATTCCCATCAGTGGCTAGAGAGGGCTGGCCTGAAGGACAGTACAGAGGCACTCATCCTGGCTGCTCAGGAGCAGGCCCTGAGCACTAGAGCCATTGAGGCCCAGATATACCACACCAGACAAGACCCAAGGTGTAGGTTGTGCAAAGAGGCACCTGAGACGATCTAACACATAACTGCAGGGTGTAAGGTGCTGGCAGGGAAAGCCTATATGGAACGCCATAACCAGGTGGCTGGCATAGTCTACCGAAACATCTGTGCGGAATACGGACTGGAAACCCCAAGGTCAAAATGGGAAACACCTCCGAAGGTGGTGGAGAATGACAGAGCAAAGATCCTATGGGACTTCCAGATCCAGACTGACAAGATGGTAATGGCGAACCAACCAGATATCCTGATGATAGATAAAGGGCAGAGGAAAGCCGTTGTAGTGGATGTAGCGGTCCCAAGCGCTGGAAACATCAGTAAGAAGGAACACGAGAAACTCGAGAAATCCCAAGGGCTCAGAGAGGAGCTGGAGAGAGCCTGGAAGGTAAAGGGGACAGTCGTGCCTGTGGTGGTCGGAGCACTCGGGGCAGTGACCCCCAAACTAGATGATGAGTGGTTGCAACAGATCCCGGGAACAACATCGGACATCTCAGTCCAGAAATGTGCAGTGCTGGGAACGGCAAGGATACTGCGCAGAACCCTCAAGCTTCCTGGCCTCTGGTAGAGGACCCCAGCTGAATGAGGGATGGACACCACCTGAGGGGTGAGACGAGGATTTTTTTTATAGATATACAGTAGATACACATTCACTCCCATGAACATCCCCAACAACATTAACACCAACACTACAGAAATTCAAACCGTAAAGATTCACATAACCAACCACAAAAGACTACACATATGCAACATGTATATACCCCCCAGAGATACCACCCGACCAGACCACGCCACAGAAGACACAGACATCACCAACACCTTCCAATACATAAACTCGCTGAACAACACCATTCTAACCGCAGACATCAACGCTCACTCAACACAATGGCACTCTCCCTACGACGACCACAGAGGCACCCTCATTGCAGACATACTACAAAACTCCCAACAAATCACTCTAAACGCAAACACACCCACCAGAAAACCTACAAACATCAACCAACAATCAACATCACCGGAAACTTCGTTTTGTTAATTTCTTGATATCGTTCTTGTATTTAAATATTTTAACAATCAAATATTTTTCAACTGTGTTTTAGATATGAATTGTATGAAATAAATCAGTGAAGCCCCATTCAAATTCTACTCTATCTAATCTGCTCGATCACACTGCTGTCAACCTGCTGTACCTCCAAACTCCTTGGCTTACTCGCAGTTGGAGGGTTCCCCCCGAACGGGGGGACAAATCAAGGAACCAATCCCTGCACCCCGAACGGGGTGCCCTTACGGCCGTTTTTTTTCTTTCGGCTAACCGCCCCCTGAACCTGGCAGGGTGGCGGGCGGACCTGTTGCTCCAGGCGGGGGACATAGAGACAAATCCGGGGCCCACACAGACACTCTCACGCACGCAACAAACACACACACAACAAACTACCTGGACATGCGACATTTGCACACAACAGATTACAAGAAGACAGACATCCTTCAGATGCAACCACCACACACCACACTGGGTACACAAACATTGCACAAACATAAACACTAGACAATACAACATAACATGGAAATGCAGACTACATCCCAAAACACCACCACGAACAACAACACCTCGTAGGACACCAACAGGCAGCAGAGCACAAACAGACCAAAACAACACACTCGCCTCACCAACACTACCCTCAAACGCAACACGGACAGACAACTCCAACAGAGATACAACAAACACAAGACCACCCCCCCAAACCTGGACCTGCAATAGCTGCAATAGAATCATCACACGCAGACAAACCTCACTCAGATGCAACTCAACACACCCACACTGGATACACAGACATTGTTCCGGCATCACCACCCGCCAATACACAAACACGTGGACATGCAGAACACACACGCAAACAACAAACACCCCAACACCACAACCCCCGAACAACCCACAAAGAACAACACCCACCAACAAAAACAACAAACACACACTGACCATACTACAAATAAACATCAACGGCATCCAAAACAAGAAAACAGAACTAGAAGAACTCGCCTCACAACAGCACGCAGACATCATCACCATACAAGAAACCAAACTAGAAAAACAACACAACACACCTCGTCTCACCAACTACACCAGCATTAGGAAAGACAGAGAACACAAGGGAGGAGGAGGACTGCTCACATACATTCACAAATCAGTCACATTCACTCCCATGAACATCCCCAACAACATTAACACCAACACTACAGAAATTCAAACCGTAAAGATTCACATAACCAACCACAAAAGACTACACATATGCAACATGTATATACCCCCCAGAGATACCACCCGACCAGACCACGCCACAGAAGACACAGACATCACCAACACCTTCCAATACATAAACTCGCTGAACAACACCATTCTAACCGCAGACATCAACGCTCACTCAACACAATGGCACTCTCCCTACGACGACCACAGAGGCACCCTCATTGCAGACATACTACAGAACTCCCAACAAATCACTCTAAACGCAAACACACCTACCAGAAAACCTACAAACATCAACCAACAACCAACATCACCGGACATCACAACAGCCAGCAACAGCATCACAAACAGAACAACATGGACCACAATACACGCACTCAGTTCAGACCACCTTCCTATCAAAATCACACACAACACGCGTGCTCCTTTCCGCCTACAACAACACCTTCAAACTTACACAAATTACAGGAAAGCAGACTGGGAAGGATACACCTCTGAAATAGAATCAGCACTGGAGAACATAACCATACCTGACAACATCCACACAGCCAACACCATGCTCACAAACCTCATACTTACAGCAGACAAACACCACATACCCCACGGAAAAATAAAAAGCAAATCACTTCTCCTACCACAACACATCAGAACACTCATCAGCCAAAGAAACGACATCAGACAACAAAACCACCAAGACCCACGCATCACAGACCTAAACAAAGAAATAGACACACAAATCCAAAAACACAAACAAGAGCTATGGAAAGAACACTTAACGGATGCATGGAACCACAGACACAAACAATACATACTCTGGAACACAGTAACAAGACTATCTAACAAAGAACAAAAAGCACCAGAAAACACCACAATACAGTTCGGACAACACACGGCAATATCCAACAAACAGAAAGCACGAGCATTCAACAAACAATTCACCAACATAATACAACACAAAACCAACAGAACATACAGACAACTACAACGCAAAATACGAAAACTCAACACCACGCCCATAACCATCACAGAACAACAAGTCAAACAAGCACTACAACGCTCCAAAAGCAACAACTCCACAGGCCCAGACAACATAAACATCAGACATCTGAAACACCTAGGCCCCAAAGCAATAACACTACTCACACACACTTACAACACATCACTCAACACCAACACCATCCCCGCAATATGGAAGACTGCAAAAATAATCCCAATACCAAAACCCAACAAAAACCACGCACTCGGCCCATCTTACAGACCAATAGCACTACTCAGCCCAATAGCCAAAACAATGGAAAAGGTAATACTACCCTTCATTACCAACAACACTCAACTACCCTCTCACCAACACGGCTTCCGAAAACAACACTCCACAACCACAGCACTACACCACATACACAACATCATAGCCACAGGTTTCAATCAACAAAAACCACCACAACGAACAGTTGCCATAGCCCTAGACATGTCCAAAGCCTTTGACACGGTAAACCTACACACACTCACAAACAAACTCAACAACACTAACACCCCAAACATCATCATCAAATACATCTTCAACTACATAAGGGGACGCAGACAATACACTCAATACCGGGGGGAAACATCAGAACATAGAAACACGAAAACGGGGGTACCACAGGGGGGAGTACTTTCACCAACACTATTCAACATATACATGGCAGACTTACCACAACCACCTCCAAATGTACACACAGTTACATATGCAGACGACATCACCATTCTATCCACACATGTCAAACCACAACAGGCACAACAACAAGTACAAAAATATCTCCACGACATATACAACTGGACAAAACAGAACCAACTCACACTCAACGCAGACGAAACCACCACCACTCTGTTCACACCGGATCCGGCAGAATACAGCAACAGGCTCACTTTACAAATAGATAACACCACCCTACCCACAGTCCGCGAACCCAAAATACTGGGATTAACATGGGACCCCAAACTCACCTTCTCAAAACACACACAACACACTCTAACCCGCGCCAAGCAATCAAACAAAATACTTAAAGCCTTAACAACCACTCACTGGGGAAAATCCAAAGAAACTATACTCGCCACATACAAAGCAACCACACTCACACGCCTCGAATACGCAAACACTATATGGTCACCAACACTATCGGACACAAACAAGACAAAACTCCAGACCACACAGAACACAGCACTCAGAATAGCAACAGGATGCACACAAGACACAAACATACAACACTTGCATGAGGAAACAAAAACTCTCCCACTGAACACCCATCTAAAACTATACGCATCGCAAATCAGACAAAAAGCCCAACACCCAACCCACCCACTACACCCACTCACTCAACAACCACCACCACCCAGACAAAAGAAACAAACAATCTTCCACAACAACAACTACACACACAACAAAGACACAGCACCACAGGACACCAACAACGACACCATAAAACAGAACATGAAAGACATACACACCCACTTTGTACAAACACACTTGGACACCAGACAACACAACAAAGTAATACATGCACCAGCATCAGAAATAGACCCATCAGAGCAAGACCTACCACACAGAACCAGACAACTCCTAGCACAACTCCGAACCAACAAATCACCAGCCCTCCACTCCTACCTACACAACATTACACCGGACACACACCCAACACCACTCTGTGCGCTATGCGGCACGCAAGTGCACGACACACAACACCTGTTCACCTGCACAAACATACCCACCACACTGACTCCGGAGGACCTCTGGCGAAACCCAAGCGGAGTGGCGGCCCTGCTCGCCCGCTGGGCGGAGGAGGGGGGACTGGGGATCCGGGAGACGGAGTGAGGGCCCGTTCCCCCAATGTCGGGGCACGGGTGGGGTCGACAACAACAACAACAACATAAAAAAAGACTTCCCCTTTAAATATTCCTGCTGCATAATATATCTCCTTTCCTTTCGTAAAGGATGGTCAGAACCTTTCCTAAGCATTATTAAAATTTAGACGATCTTTGCTCCAGGTGCTACCGGCTCATCTCACTCGGTTAGGATAGGAAAGGAAAGTTCCTATGCCAAAATGATAATCCAAAAAGGGCCCCTGTTGGTGGATAATCAGGCCATGGGAGGTGTGAGTAAATTGTGAGGGGGTGTTGGCTGGAGCTAGAAATAATTTTGGTGTCTTGTCCCTGCAGTAGGTTCATTAAAAGAGCAACCAGTGTTTTCACCACCATGGTCGGATCTTACTCTGGAGGGTAACCCATACAGGCAGGTGGCTTGGACAAAATATTTCAACACTGTCAAAGCTGTGTTGTCTGTGCTCCAGTTGAAGGTACGTTATTAGCCTGGAATTCCCATCAATGCCGGCATGTGTCACAAACACCCACCTGTAAAACAAACATGAAAAGAATAATGATTAAATACAAGAAAACAATCAAGTTTCATATCTTGTTTGAAATCTCATCTCGGTAGAGAAGGTATTGCTGTGCACTTAAGACTACATGGAGGCAATTTGGAGTTTGTGTAACTTGGATATACAAATGATAAAATTCAATTTAATCTGTGCTGTCCATACAATATGGCTTTCTAATGCTCCCACGAGTACAAATATAAGATGATCCCTTATTACCGAATGAGACGCATATGCCCATCTATGTGCCATAAACTATTGGGGAATGGCACATAGTATGTTCTTCTAGCCACAGTCTGGCTCCATCTCTGGGCTGCAGCAGCTGGCTCAATACGGTTGAGGATTTCTCGAACTCTTTTTCTTTGTACTACAATACCATCAGCACGCAGGTATGCCCTCATCATCTGCAACAGGTTCATAAAACAACACAATAAAGAAAGTACACTTTCACAATGAATATAATGATATATACATGAAGGGACAAGAGTATGTAGCAGAACACTTGCTTCCGAGCCTGATCTGGGAAATTGGCTGTGCAATCTTCTGACATGCTCTTCCAGGTCAACATCATGAATGGGAGTAAATCTATTTCTGGCTGAAATCTGAAAAAACTTCATTTTTTTATGCAGGTATGAAGAGGAACAACACAACATCTCAGTGATGGCTCTCACTGTAAAGCCCTGAGTGGGGAGCAGTTCAATTTGATCACTTGTAATGTCAAGTGCTGGTCTTCCTCGTCTACCTAAAGTATGGAAATAAAAGGATTAAGGAATTCAAGCAAACGAATCACTACGTGTTTTTTATATACTGTATACAGTACAGGCATATAGACACAGATGTACATAAAAGTATATGCAGCTTCAAAACCACGAGCAGCTATTTTCTCTAACCATTTTACTCAAGAAAAAAATAATTCAAACTTATAATTGAATAACTAAAAGATCACTAGTTATTGCTTAAAAGTGTACAGCCATCGCGTTACTTAATAGTCTACTGATTTGCAGGAAAACCACTGGTATAAAACGACGTTTGACAGGGTGATAGAAGGTAAGTCACAGCAAGTCGTCAGTAAAACCCGTGTGTAGTTCGAATAAAAATACATACGAAAAACCAATGACAAAAAATGGTAGCCATTTTACCTGTGTGCAAACGATGTGCCACATGGGAACAAACACGTCCACCATTAGGAGTGGGTCCCGCAATGATGACAGATCGGAGATCTATTGGACTTTGAATCAAACTTTGAATAGTATCAGCGCTAAACTGGTCACTAACTCTTCTTAAATTAGCAATTGAAATGTTTATCGCGCATGCTTCACTTTCACCGGCAGACCCTTGATGACAGGCACTCTCTATTGCCCTGCACCTTCGCCGAATACGTCTCAGGACACTGTCCGCCATTGTTGTTTTAAAAAACTAAGTGGGCACAGAATTTCCAAAATCATGAGCCCTGACTGGTGGGATGACACTATTTTGAAACGTACAGCCAATAGGATACCGTTACATGTTTTCGTAATCATCCTTATTTGCATTTAATGCAAGTACAGTGTAATGTCACTAGCACTACAAGTGGGCACATTTATGGCCTTACATGTTCACTAGTAAGCGTCAAAATCATCTTACTAGTGAACTAGTAGGCGATGTGTGGCTTACATGTCAACTAGTAAGCCTCAAAATGAACTTACTAGTGAACTAGTGGGCACATTTATGGCCTTACATGTTCACTAGTAAGCGTCAAAATGATCTTACTAGTGAACTAGTGGGCGTTTTGTGGCTTACATGTTCACTAGTAAGCGTCAAAATGACCTTACTAGTGAACTAGTGGGCGTTTTGTGGCTTACATGTTCACTAGTAAGCGTCAAAATGATCTTACTAGTGAACGAGTGAGCGTTTTGTGGCTGACATGTTCATAAATAAGCGTCAAAATGATCTTACTAGGGAACTAGTGGGCGTTTTGTGGCTTACATGTTCACTAGTAAGCGTCAAAATTACCTTACTAGTGAACCAGTGAGCGTTTTGTGGCTTACATGTTCACTAGTAAGCGTCAAAATGACCTTACTAGTGAACTAGTGAGCGTTTTGTGGCTTACATGTTCACTAGTAAGCGTCAAAATGATCTTACTAGTGAACTAGTGGGCGTTCTGTGGCTTACATGTTCACTAGAAGCCTCAAAATTATCTTACTAGTGAACTAGCGGGCGTTTTGTGGCTTACATGTCAACTAGTAAGCCTCAAAATGATCTTACTAGTGAACTAGTGGGCACATTTATGGCCTTACATGTTCACTAGTAAGCGTCAAAATGACCTTACTAGTGAACTAGTGGGCAATATGGAATAAATACTCAAAGGGCTTGCCAGGCAAGCCCATTGAGTATTTAAAGGGTTCAAAGGGCTTGCCTGGCAAGCCCTTTGAGTATTTATTCATCCGTGATGGTATTGTAGACCAATGAGAGCACGTCCGACAGACACGAGGACTTCGGGCGGCCAATCATGATGCATTTCGAGCCAAGCCCCAACAAAAACGGAGGAGAAAACTTTCAGACGCTTTGAAAGCTTTTGGGGTACATATTACTCTTGTTGTTACACAAAATTTTGTTTTACGATTATTTTAGGCGGTAACGTTATGGTGTAAATGTCAAATACGTGGTCAATTTATCAAGATGAAGCCTGCTTAAAAATTTGCTCCAACAATTTTGGAGATGTGTCTGACTTTGACAGCAATGGCGGCAGTTCAACGCTGACAGTCGCAGTCGGGTGCAGATTTATTTCGGCAGGACTTTCTAAAATCTGCCGTTTGCTCTGACAGTTCTCTGTCTGACAGTCACATTTTGTCTTATTACTCACAAGCTAATTGACATTTAAAAAAAGAGTTAATGTTTGGAACACGATTTTGCTCTTACTGTTTGCTGCCTTAGTTCGTTTGAAATATTCGCTTCCTGCATTACATGAAGTACATTTTTTAATATTCACAAGACTGTAACTGTGCATTATAAATAATGTCACATTTGCACTATGTTTTACTGGATCTACAACTAAACTAGGTCCTCGTTTCTGGGAGAGTCCACAGCACCTCCTGTATCACAACCATTCTGCCGGCACACCTTCAGCAGCACGATGTTTCTAACGGGAGCTGGAGGGTGATCAGCTTCATTGAAGAACAGGAGGAGGAGAGGCACAACGTTTGTCATTTGTGATATGTTTTTAGACTTTTCTCCTAACTAAAAAAACTATGTTTTGTTAATTTCTTGATATAGTTCTTGTATTTAAATATTTTAACAATCAAATATTTTTCAACTGTGTTTTAGATATGAATTGTATGAAATAAATCAGTGAAGCCCCATTCAAATTCTACTCTATCTAATCTGCTCGATCACACTGCTGTCAACCTGCTGTACCTCCAAACTCCTTGGCTTACTCGCAGTTGGAGGGTTCCCCCCGAACGGGGGGACAAATCAAGGAACCAATCCCTGCACCCCGAACGGGGTGCCCTTACGGCCGTTTTTTTTTTTTCGGCTAACCGCCCCCTGAACCTGGCAGGGTGGCGGGCGGACCTTTTGCTCCAGGCGGGGGACATAGAGACAAATCCGGGGCCCACACAGACACTCTCACGCACGCAACAAACACACACACAACAAACTACCTGGACATGCGACATTTGCACACAACAGATTACAAGAAGACAGACATCCTTCAGATGCAACCACCACACACCACACTGGGTACACAAACATTGCACAAACATAAACACTAGACAATACAACATAACATGGAAATGCAGACTACATCCCAAAACACCACCACGAACAACAACACCTCGTAGGACACCAACAGGCAGCAGAGCACAAACAGACCAAAACAACACACTCGCCTCACCAACACTACCCTCAAACGCAACACGGACAGACAACTCCAACAGAGATACAACAAACACAAGACCACCCCCCCAAACCTGGACCTGCAATAGCTGCAATAGAATCATCACACGCAGACAAACCTCACTCAGATGCAACTCAACACACCCACACTGGATACACAGACATTGCTCCGGCATCACCACCCGCCAATACACAAACACGTGGACATGCAGAACACACACGCAAACAACAAACACCCCAACACCACAACTCCCGAACAACCCACAAAGAACAACACCCACCAACAAAAACAACAAACACACACTGACCATACTACAAATAAACATCAACGGCATCCAAAACAAGAAAACAGAACTAGAAGAACTCGCCTCACAACAGCACGCAGAAATCATCACCATACAAGAAACCAAACTAGAAAAACAACACAACACACCTCGTCTCACCAACTACACCAGCATTAGGAAAGACAGAGAACACAAGGGAGGAGGAGGACTGCTCACATACATTCACAAATCAGTCACATTCACTCCCATGAACATCCCCAACAACATTAACACCAACACTACAGAAATTCAAACCGTAAAGATTCACATAACCAACCACAAAAGACTACACATATGCAACATGTATATACCCCCCAGAGATACCACCCGACCAGACCACGCCACAGAAGACACAGACATCACCAACACCTTCCAATACATAAACTCGCTGAACAACACCATTCTAACCGCAGACATCAACGCTCACTCAACACAATGGCACTCTCCCTACGACGACCACAGAGGCACCCTCATTGCAGACATACTACAGAACTCCCAACAAATCACTCTAAACGCAAACACACCTACCAGAAAACCTACAAACATCAACCAACAACCAACATCACCGGACATCACAACAGCCAGCAACAGCATCACAAACAGAACAACATGGACCACAATACACGCACTCAGTTCAGACCACCTTCCTATCAAAATCACACACAACACGCGTGCTCCTTTCCGCCTACAACAACACCTTCAAACTTACACAAATTACAGGAAAGCAGACTGGGAAGGATACACCTCTGAAATAGAATCAGCACTGGAGAACTTAACCATACCTGACAACATCCACACAGCCAACACCATGCTCACAAACCTCATACTTACAGCAGACAAACACCACATACCCCACGGAAAAATAAAAAGCAAATCACTTCTCCTACCACAACACATCAGAACACTCATTAGCCAAAGAAACGACATCAGACAACAAAACTACCAAGACCCACGCATCACAGACCTAAACAAAGAAATAGACAAACAAATCCAAAAACACAAACAAGAGCTATGGAAAGAACACTTAACGGATGCATGGAACCACAGACACAAACAATACATACTCTGGAACACAGTAACAAGACTATCTAACAAAGAACAAAAAGCACCAGAAAACACCACAATACAGTTCGGACAACACACGGCAATATCCAACAAACAGAAAGCACGAGCATTCAACAAACAATTCACCAACATAATACAACACAAAACCAACAGAACATACAGACAACTACAACGCAAAATACGAAAACTCAACACCACGCCCATAACCATCACAGAACAACAAGTCAAACAAGCACTACAACGCTCCAAAAGCAACAACTCCACAGGCCCAGACAACATAAACATCAGACATCTGAAACACCTAGGCCCCAAAGCAATAACACTACTCACACACACTTACAACACATCACTCAACACCAACACCATCCCCGCAATATGGAAGACTGCAAAAATAATCCCAATACCGAAACCCAACAAAACCACGCACTCGGCCCATCCTACAGACCAATAGCACTACTCAGCCCAATAGCCAAAACAATGGAAAAGGTAATACTACCCTTAATTACCAACAACACTCAACTACCCTCTCACCAACACGGCTTCCGAAAACAACACTCCACAACCACAGCACTACACCACATACACAACATCATAGCCACAGGTTTCAATCAACAAAAACCACCACAACGAACAGTTGCCATAGCCCTAGACATGTCCAAAGCCTTTGACACGGTAAACCTACACACACTCACAAACAAACTCAACAACACTAACACCCCAAACATCATCATCAAATACATCTTCAACTACATAAGGGGACGCAGACAATACACTCAATACCGGGGGGAAACATCAGAACACAGAAACACGAAAACGGGGGTACCACAGGGGGGAGTACTTTCACCAACACTATTCAACATATACATGGCAGACTTACCACAACCACCTCCAAATGTACACACAGTTACATATGCAGACGACATCACCATTCTATCCACACATGTCAAACCACAACAGGCACAACAACAAGTACAAAAATATCTCCACGACATATACAACTGGACAAAACAGAACCAACTCACACTCAACGCAGACAAAACCACCACTTCTCTGTTCACACCGGATCCGGCAGAATACAGCAACAGACTCACTTTACAAATAGATAACACCACCCTACCCACAGTCCGCGAACGCAAAATACTGGGATTAACATGGGACCCCAAACTCACCTTCTCAAAACACACACAACACACTCTAACCCGCGCCAAGCAATCAAACAAAATACTTAAAGCCTTAACAACCACTCACTGGGGAAAATCCAAAGAAACTATACTCACCACATACAAAGCAACCACACTCACTCGCCTCGAATACGCAAACACTATATGGTCACCAACACTATCGGACACAAACAAGACAAAACTCCAGACCACACAGAACACCGCACTCAGAATAGCAACAGGATGCACACAAGACACAAACATACAACACTTGCATGAGGAAACAAAAACTCTCCCACTGAACACCCATCTAAAACTACACGCATCGCAAATCAGACAAAAAGCCCAACACCCAACCCACCCACTACACCCACTCACTCAACAACCACCACCACCCAGACAAAAGAAACAAACAATCTTCCACAACAACAACTACACACACAACAAAGACACAGCACCACAGGACACCAACAACGACACCATAAAACAGAACATGAAAGACATACACACCCACTTTGTACAAACACACTTGGACACCAGACAACACAACAAAGTAATACATGCACCAGCACCAGAAATAGACCCATCAGAGCAAGACCTACCACACAGAACCAGACAACTCCTAGCACAACTCCGAACCAACAAATCACCAGCCCTCCACTCCTACCTACACAACATTACACCGGACACACACCCAACACCACTCTGTGCGCTATGCGGCACGCAAGTGCACGACACACAACACCTGTTCACCTGCACAAACATACCCACCACACTGACTCCGGAGGACCTCTGGCGAAACCCAAGCGGAGTGGCGGCCCTGCTCGCCCGCTGGGCGGCGGAGGGGGGTCTGGGGATCCGGGAGACGGAGTGAGGGCCCGGTCCCCCAATGTCGGGGCACGGGTGGGGTCGACAACAACAACAACAACATCAACCTGCTGTAAATAATGCCTCCATTCATGATTGTAGAAACCCCAGAACGGTAAACATGTGATTATTTTATTTTAAAATATAAGAAGCCTATGTTTTGCAATTGTGCTCATTTTCATTGTATTGCACGACAAATATAATAGATGAGCCGGTTTGGGGACATCATCAACCAAGCTGCTGCTCCAATTGCAATGCGATATATTGTCCTGCTCTCCTAAATTCGCATCTACACCACAAATTATAACATCCTAACTGATTTAGCAACAACTGAAAATTCACATCATTATTTAGGGAGTTGCATAACTGTTGCATTATATGGTGCCCTATTCATTTTATTTAGTATAGCATACATATATAAAAGTGGAAAGATACTGCAGAGCTGTGCCATTACTCTTTATCTCTGTGTACATAATAAATAAACATCACCTACAGATACATTGGTAAAAATTGCTTGATTCCTTCTGTATACTGTAGATATTACGCAAATGGCGGTAAATAATTGTGAAAGCTCAGAATCAGGTTTTAAAGGGTTAATTCTTTGCTGGGTGGAGCTCTTATCATGGAGCCAATAGGAGGTGTCCTCGGGTGGTGTCCGTCCCTCATTCAGCTCGGGTCCTCCACCAGAGGCCAGGAAGCCCGAGGGCCCCGCGCAGTACCCCCGCCGCTCCCAGCACCGCACACCTCCGGACCGAGATGTCCGACGCTGGTCCCGGGATCTGTCGCAACCACCCATCCAGTCCGGGGGTCACTGCCCCGAGCGCCCCGACCACCACAGGCACGACCGCCACCCCCACCCCCCAGGCCCTCCCCAGCCCCTCCCCGAGCCCCTGGTACCCCCCGAGCCCCCCATGCTCCCCCCTCCCGATGCCTCCACCACCTGGGACCGCCACATCCACCACAACGGCCCTCCTCCGCCCCCCATCCACGACCACGACATCTGGCTGGCTCGCCACCACCATCCCGCCAGTCTGGATCCGGAAGTCCCACAGGATCCCCGCTCCGCCACCCTCCACCACCCTCGGAGGTGCCCCCCACTCCGACCCCGGGGCCCCCAGTCCACACTCCGCACAGATGCCTCGGCAGACCACGCCAGCCACCTGGCCATGGCGCTCCACGCAGGCCCCCCCTGCCAGCATCCCACACCCCGCAGCCACGTGCCGGATCGTCCCAGGCGCCTCCCCGCACAACCCACACCCCGGGTCCTGTCCGGCGCGGCACATCCGGGCCTCGACGGCTCCGGCGCCCAAGGCCCGCTCCTGAGCAGCCAGGATGAGCGCCCCTGCGCTGTCCCCCAGGCCAGTCCCCTCTAGCCACCGATAGGACTTCTTGAGATCAGCCACCTCAGCCACGGTCCGGTGGCACATCCCGCGTAGGGGCCCGCCCAGCCACGATGGTCCCCCCCCCCAGCGCCCGTCCCTCCGCTCCCCACTTGGGGCAAAAAATGAGCACATAACACCATCCAGTGTGGGTCCTTGGGCAAGAGCCTTCACGCTAATGCGTACCTCATACAATGATGAGAGACAATAAAATGAATGACATGCCAGCTCAGACGTCGCCCGGCCAAACAAGGTCTGCGTCAGGTGCTGGGGAACCAGAGCACCTTGATGAAAAATGGAGCAGAGATGGGCAAGATGCAATAACATGGCTCTGTTGGAATGCTACTACTCAAGCAAGCCTAGCCAGAGAGGTTACATGGAGAGAATGTGGGCTAAATGGTTACTTCGAAACCCACAGTCACGGGTGGCCACGAAACAACTCGTAACTCAGTGTTCCAACATCCACAAACGGCAACTGCTGTCACAACTTGAGATTGATGAGGTACAACGCAGGTTCCATGGTGAGGGGCCCCAGGCTGCCAGATCAGAGGAGGAGTTCATACCAGAGTGAATGCAGATGATGAGATTGGGAGGCCAGCCCCAATGAATGAAATGCTGAGCGAGGCAGCAACTGACCTGAAAGCTAAGATCATGGCAAGAATGAAAGCTGGGAAACCTAGAATCCGATTACAACGGCTATGTGAAGTACCACCTGAAAGTCTCTTGGAAAGTGTGAATTCAGCACTGAGGGCGATCCTTACCGTAACGATCACGGAAATGAACTGATATACGCTTCAGCATCAGTGATCCTTGAGATGCTTGGCTATAAGAGCAACCATGGAAGCCATGAGATACATTACCGACCATGGAAAAGACGGTTGGAGGCTAAGATCAAGGCGGCTCGGAAAGATGTGAGTCAATTGACTGAGGTCCAGAGAGGTGTGATGAAAAGGCCGATCCTGAGAGGTACATCCAGATGACCATATATGAAGCACTCGAAACAAAGGCTCCAAGCCTTGTCCAGCCGCCTAAAGCGGTACACGAAAGAGAATGAGGCCAGACGAATAAACAGGCTGTTTGCAACACAACCTGCGAAAGTGTACGCTCAGTGGCAGGGTCCTAACAACAGAGCTGATCCACCAAGACTGGAAACTGAAAGGTACTGGAGAGGCAGATGGGAGAAGGAGGTTGCACATAACAGCAGTGCACAATGGCTGGTCACCCAAAGAGAGGAGCACAGACACCTCCCTGAACAGAACCCAATTACCATAACAGTGGCAGACATAAAGGAAATAGTCTCAAATATGAAGAACTGGACAGCACCAGGCCCGGACATGGTCCACACTTACTGGCTAAAGAGACTCACAGCACTCCATGAGCGCCCAGCAGCACAAATGAACCAGCTGCCTAGGGATGGGACTCACCCAGGATGGCTAACCGAAGGGCGAACGATCCTTATCATGAAAGATCCCTCAAAGGGTGCAGTCGCATCCAACTATCGGCCAATAACCTGTCCCTCCACAATTTTGGAAGCTCATGTTGCGGCTAAGATAAGTGCACACATGGATCAATACATGAGCGAAGCACGGAAGGGCATTGGTAGAGATACCAGGGGAGCCAAACATCAGCTCCTGGTTGACAGAACAGTCGCACAAGACTGCAGGTCCCGATGTACCAACCTGTGCACAGCCTGGATTGATTAAAAGAAAGCCTATGACTCGATGCCACATACATGGATCACTGAATGCTTGGATGTGTATAAGGTGAACAGGACCCTAAGAGCCTTCGTTGCGAACTTGATGAGGATGTGGAAAACCACACTTGAAGCCAATGGCAAGCCACTTACCCAAGTGTCCATCAAATGTGGCATATACCAAGGTGATGCACTCTCCCCATTGCTGTTCTGCATAGGACTGAACTCCCTAAGCCAAGTAATCACCAAGACAGGCTATGGATACAGCCTCAGAAATGAAGCTACGATCAGTCACCTCCTCTACATGGATGACATAAAGCTGTATGCTAAGAGTGAAAGGGACATAGACTCCCTGATCCACACAACCAGGATCTACAGCAGCGACATCGGGATGTGATAGTCGGATGGTGACTAAGAGAGGAACGGTAGTCCGGACTGAAGGGGTCTCACTCCCCGAAGGAACAATAGCAGACATTGAGGACAGCTACAAGTACCTCGGTGTACCACAAGCCAATGGCAACCTTGAACTGGCAACAAGGAAAGCGGCTGGGGACTAGTGAGTGTGAGAGTCACTGTCCAGGATGAAACATCCAAGCTCCATGAATACATCAAGGAGAAGGCTCCAACGGATGACGTACTCAGAGAATGTCTCAGACAATGGGCAACAGAGGATGAGGCGCTGGAAGAGGGACCATCATCGGAGGACAAGCCCCTACACGGGATGTACCACCGGACCATAACTGAAGTGGCCGATCTCAAGAATTCCCATCAGTGGCTAGAGAGGGCTGGCCTGAAGGACAGTACAGAGGCACTCATCCTGGCTGCTCAGGAGCAGGCCCTGAGCACTAGAGCCATTGAGGCCCAGATATACCACACCAGACAAGACCCAAGGTGTAGGTTGTGCAAAGAGGCACCTGAGACGATCTAACACATAACTGCAGGGTGTAAGGTGCTGGCAGGGAAAGCCTATATGGAACGCCATAACCAGGTGGCTGGCATAGTCTACCGAAACATCTGTGCGGAGTACGGACTGGAAACCCCAAGGTCAAAATGGGAAACACCTCCGAAGGTGGTGGAGAATGACAGAGCGAAGATCCTATGGGACTTCCAGATCCAGACTGACAAGATGGTAATGGCGAACCAACCAGATATCCTGATGATAGATAAAGGGCAGAGGAAAGCCGTTGTAGTGGATGTAGCGGTCCCAAGTGCTGGAAACATCAGAAAGAAGGAACACGAGAAACTCGAGAAATCCCAAGGGCTCAGAGAGGAGCTGGAGAGAGCCTGGAAGGTAAAGGGGACAGTCGTGCCTGTGGTGGTCGGAGCACTCGGGGCAGTGACCCCCAAACTAGATGATGAGTGGTTGCAACAGATCCCGGGAACAACATCGGACATCTCAGTCCAGAAATGTGCAGTGCTGGGAACGGCAAGGATACTGCGCAGAACCCTCAAGCTTCCTGGCCTCTGGTAGAGGACCCCAGCTGAATGAGGGATGGACACCACCTGAGGGGTGAGACGAGGATTTTTTTTATAGATATACAGTAGATACACATTCACTCCCATGAACATCCCCAACAACATTAACACCAACACTACAGAAATTCAAACCGTAAAGATTCACATAACCAACCACAAAAGACTACACATATGCAACATGTATATACCCCCCAGAGATACCACCCGACCAGACCACGCCACAGAAGACACAGACATCACCAACACCTTCCAATACATAAACTCGCTGAACAACACCATTCTAACCGCAGACATCAACGCTCACTCAACACAATGGCACTCTCCCTACGACGACCACAGAGGCACCCACATTGCAGACATACTACAAAACTCCCAACAAATCACTCTAAACGCAAACACACCCACCAGAAAACCTACAAACATCAACCAACAACCAACATCACCGGACATCACAACAGCCAGCAACAGCATCACAAACAGAACAACATGGACCACAATACACGCACTCAGTTCAGACCACCTTCCTATCAAAATCACACAAAACACGCGTGCTCCTTTCCGCCTACAACAACACCTTCAAACTTACACAAATTACAGGAAAGCAGACTGGGAAGGATACACCTCTGAAATAGAATCAGCACTGGAGAACTTAACCATACCTGACAACATCCACACAGCCAACACCATGCTCACAAACCTCATACTTACAGCAGACAAACACCACATACCCCACGGAAAAATAAAAAGCAAATCACTTCTCCTACCACAACACATCAGAACACTCATCAGCCAAAGAAACGACATCAGACAACAAAACCACCAAGACCCACGCATCACAGACCTAAACAAAGAAATAGACAAACAAATCCAAAAACACAAACAAGAGCTATGGAAAGAACACTTAACGGATGCATGGAACCACAGACACAAACAATACATACTCTGGAACACAGTAACAAGACTATCTAACAAAGAACAAAAAGCACCAGAAAACACCACAATACAGTTCGGACAACACACGGCAATATCCAACAAACAGAAAGCACGAGCATTCAACAAACAATTCACCAACATAATACAACACAAAACCAACAGAACATACAGACAACTACAACGCAAAATACGAAAACTCAACACCATGCCCATAACCATCACAGAACAACAAGTCAAACAAGCACTACAACGCTCCAAAAGCAACAACTCCACAGGCCCAGACAACATAAACATCAGACATCTGAAACACCTAGGCCCCAAAGCAATAACACT
The DNA here is from genome assembly GCF_025434085.1 of Hippocampus zosterae. NCBI lineage: Eukaryota > Metazoa > Chordata > Actinopteri > Syngnathiformes > Syngnathidae > Hippocampus > Hippocampus zosterae. The sequence goes on from NW_026262967.1 coordinate 139,540, forward strand.
ACTCACACACACTTACAACACATCACTCAACACCAACACCATCCCCGCAATATGGAAGACTGCAAAAATAATCCCAATACCAAAACCCAACAAAAACCACGCACTCGGCCCATCTTACAGACCAATAGCACTACTCAGCCCAATAGCCAAAACAATGGAAAAGGTAATACTACCCTTCATTACCAACAACACTCAACTACCCTCTCACCAACACGGCTTCCGAAAACAACACTCCACAACCACAGCACTACACCACATACACAACATCATAGCCACAGGTTTCAATCAACAAAAACCACCACAACGAACAGTTGCCATAGCCCTAGACATGTCCAAAGCCTTTGACACGGTAAACCTACACACACTCACAAACAAACTCAACAACACTAACACCCCAAACATCATCATCAAATACATCTTCAACTACATAAAGGGACGCAGACAATACACTCAATACCGGGGGGAAACATCAGAACATAGAAACACGAAAACGGGGGTACCACAGGGGGGAGTACTTTCACCAACACTATTCAACATATACATGGCAGACTTACCACAACCACCTCCAAATGTACACACAGTTACATATGCAGACGACATCACCATTCTATCCACACATGTCAAACCACAACAGGCACAACAACAAGTACAAAAATATCTCCACGACATATACAACTGGACAAAACAGAACCAACTCACACTCAACGCAGACAATACCACCACCACTCTGTTCACACCGGATCCGGCAGAATACAGCAACAGGCTCACTTTACAAATAGATAACACCACCCTACCCACAGTCCGCGAACCCAAAATACTGGGATTAACATGGGACCCCAAACTCACCTTCTCAAAACACACACAACACACTCTGACCCGCGCCAAGCAATCAAACAAAATACTTAAAGCCTTAACAACCACTCACTGGGGAAAATCCAAAGAAACTATACTCACCACATACAAAGCAACCACACTCACACGCCTCGAATACGCAAACACTATATGGTCACCAACACTATCGGACACAAACAAGACAAAACTCCAGACCACACAGAACACCGCACTCAGAATAGCAACAGGATGCACACAAGACACAAACATACAACACTTGCATGAGGAAACAAAAACTCTCCCACTGAACACCCATCTAAAACTACACGCATCGCAAATCAGACAAAAAGCCCAACACCCAACCCACCCACTACACCCACTCACTCAACAACCACCACCACCCAGACAAAAGAAACAAACAATCTTCCACAACAACAACTACACACACAACAAAGACACAGCACCACAGGACACCAACAACGACACCATAAAACAGAACATGAAAGACATACACACCCACTTTGTACAAACACCCTTGGACACCAGACAACACAACAAAGTAATACATGCACCAGCACCAGAAATAGACCCATCAGAGCAAGACCTACCACACAGAACCAGACAACTCCGAGCACAACTCCGAACCAACAAATCACCAGCCCTCCACTCCTACCTACACAACATTACACCGGACACACACCCAACACCACTCTGTGCGCTATGCGGCACGCAAGTGCACGACACACAACACCTGTTCACCTGCACAAACATACCCACCACACTGACTCCGGAGGACCTCTGGCGAAACCCAAGCGGAGTGGCGGCCCTGCTCGCCCGCTGGGCGGAGGAGGGGGGTCTGGGGATCCGGGAGACGGAGTGAGGGCCCGGTCCCCCAATGTCGGGGCACGGGTGGGGTCGACAACAACAACAACAACAACATAAAAAAAGACTTCCCCTTTAAATATTCCTGCTGCATAATATATCTCCTTTCCTTTCGTAAAGGATGGTCAGAACCTTTCCTAAGCATTATTAAAATTTAGACGATCTTTGCTCCAGGTGCTACCGGCTCATCTCACTCGGTTAGGATAGGAAAGGAAAGTTCCTATGCCAAAATGATAATCCAAAAAGGGCCCCTGTTGGTGGATAATCAGGCCATGGGAGGTGTGAGTAAATTGTGAGGGGGTGTTGGCTGGAGCTAGAAATAATTTTGGTGTCTTGTCCCTGCAGTAGGTTCATTAAAAGAGCAACCAGTGTTTTCACCACCATGGTCGGATCTTACTCTGGAGGGTAACCCATACAGGCAGGTGGCTTGGACAAAATATTTCAACACTGTCAAAGCTGTGTTGTCTGTGCTCCAGTTGAAGGTACGTTATTAGCCTGGAATTCCCATCAATGCCGGCATGTGTCACAAACACCCACCTGTAAAACAAACATGAAAAGAATAATGATTAAATACAAGAAAACAATCAAGTTTCATATCTTGTTTGAAATATCATCTCGGTAGAGAAGGTATTGCTGTGCACTTAAGACTACATGGAGGCAATTTGGAGTTTGTGTAACTTGGATATACAAATGATAAAATTCAATTTAATCTGTGCTGTCCATACAATATGGCTTTCTAATGCTCCCACGAGTACAAATATAAGATGATCCCTTATTACCGAATGAGACGCATATGCCCATCTATGTGCCATAAACTATTGGGGAATGGCACATAGTATGTTCTTCTAGCCACAGTCTGGCTCCATCTCTGGGCTGCAGCAGCTGGCTCAATACGGTTGAGGATTTCTCGAACTCTTTTTCTTTGTACTACAATACCATCAGCACGCAGGTATGCCCTCATCATCTGCAACAGGTTCATAAAACAACACAATAAAGAAAGTACACTTTCACAATGAATATAATGATATATACATGAAGGGACAAGAGTATGTAGCAGAACACTTGCTTCCGAGCCTGATCTGGGAAATTGGCTGTGCAATCTTCTGACATGCTCTTCCAGGTCAACATCATGAATGGGAGTAAATCTATTTCTGGCTGAAATCTGAAAAAACTTCATTTTTTTATGCAGGTATGAAGAGGAACAACACAACATCTCAGTGATGGCTCTCACTGTAAAGCCCTGAGTGGGGAGCAGTTCAATTTGATCACTTGTAATGTCAAGTGCTGGTCTTCCTCGTCTACCTAAAGTATGGAAATAAAAGGATTAAGGAATTCAAGCAAACGAATCACTACGTGTTTTTTATATACTGTATACAGTACAGGCATATAGACACAGATGTACATAAAAGTATATGCAGCTTCAAAACCACGAGCAGCTATTTTCTCTAACCATTTTACTCAAGAAAAAAATAATTCAAACTTATAATTGAATAACTAAAAGATCACTAGTTATTGCTTAAAAGTGTACAGCCATCGCGTTACTTAATAGTCTACTGATTTGCAGGAAAACCACTGGTATAAAACGACGTTTGACAGGGTGATAGAAGGTAAGTCACAGCAAGTCGTCAGTAAAACCCGTGTGTAGTTCGAATAAAAATACATACGAAAAACCAATGACAAAAAATGGTAGCCATTTTACCTGTGTGCAAACGATGTGCCACATGGGAACAAACACGTCCACCATTAGGAGTGGGTCCCGCAATGATGACAGATCGGAGATCTATTGGACTTTGAATCAAACTTTGAATAGTATCAGCGCTAAACTGGTCACTAACTCTTCTTAAATTAGCAATTGAAATGTTTATCGCGCGTGCTTCACTTTCACCGGCAGACCCTTGATGACAGGCACTCTCTATTGCCCTGCACCTTCGCCGAATACGTCTCAGGACACTGTCCGCCATTGTTGTTTTAAAAAACTAAGTGGGCACAGAATTTCCAAAATCATGAGCCCTGACTGGTGGGATGACACTATTTTGAAACGTACAGCCAATAGGATACCGTTACATGTTTTCGTAATCATCCTTATTTGCATTTAATGCAAGTACAGTGTAATGTCACTAGCACTACAAGTGGGCACATTTATGGCCTTACATGTTCACTAGTAAGCGTCAAAATGACCTTACTAGTGAACTAGTGAGTTTTGTGGCTTACATGTTCACTAGTAAGCGTCAAAATGACCTTACTAGTGAACTAGTGAGAGTTTTGTGGCTTACATGTTCACTAGTAAGCGTCAAAATGACCTTACTAGTAAACTAGTGAGCGTTTTGTGGCTTACATGTTCACTAGTAAGCGTCAAAATGATCTTACTAGTGAACTATTGGGCGTTTTGTGGCTTACATGTTCACTAGTAAGCCTCAAAATGATCTTACTAGTGAACTAGTAGGCGATGTGTGGCTTACATGTCAACTAGTAAGCCTCAAAATGAACTTACTAGTGAACTAGTGGGCACATTTATGGCCTTACATGTTCACTAGTAAGCGTTAAAATTACCTTACTAGTGAACCAGTGAGCGTTTTGTGGCTTACATGTTCACTAGTAAGCGTCAAAATGACCTTACTAGTGAACCAGTGAGCGTTTTGTGGCTTACATGTTCACTAGTAAGCGTCAAAATGACCTTACTAGTGAACTAGTGAGAGTTTTGTGGCTTACATGTTCACTAGTAAGCGTCAAAATGACCTTACTAGTAAACTAGTGAGCGTTTTGTGGCTTACATGTTCACTAGTAAGCGTCAAAATGATCTTACTAGTGAACTATTGGGCGTTTTGTGGCTTACATGTTCACTAGTAAGCCTCAAAATGATCTTACTAGTGAACTAGTAGGCGATGTGTGGCTTACATGTCAACTAGTAAGCCTCAAAATGAACTTACTAGTGAACTAGTGGGCACATTTATGGCCTTACATGTTCACTAGTAAGCGTCAAAATGACCTTACTAGTAAACTAGTGAGCGTTTTGTGGCTTACATGTTCACTAGTAAGCGTCAAAATGATCTTACTAGTGAACTAGTGGGCGTTCTGTGGCTTACATGTTCACTAGAAGCCTCAAAATTATCTTACTAGTGAACTAGCGGGCGTTTTGTGGCTTACATGTCAACTAGTAAGCCTCAAAATGATCTTACTAGTGAACTAGTGGGCACATTTATGGCCTTACATGTTCACTAGTAAGCGTCAAAATGACCTTACTAGTGAACTAGTGGGCAATATGGAATAAATACTCAAAGGGCTTGCCAGGCAAGCCCTTTGAGTATTTATTCATCCGTGATGGTATTGTAGACCAATGAGAGCACGTCCGACAGACACGTGGACTTCGGGCGGCCAATCATGATGCATTTCGAGCCAAGCCCCAACAAAAACGGAGGAGAAAACTTTCAGACGCTTCTAAAGCTTTTGGGGTACATATTACTCTTGTTGTTACACAAAATTTTGTTTTACGATTATTTTAGGCGGTAACGTTATGGTGTAAATGTCAAATACGTGGTCAATTTATCAAGATGAAGCCTGCTTAAAAATTTGCTCCAACAATTTTGGAGATGTGTCTGACTTTGACAGCAATGGCGGCAGTTCAACGCTGACAGTCGCAGTCGGGTGCAGATTTATTTCGGCAGGACTTTCTAAAATCTGCCGTTTGCTCTGACAGTTCTCTGTCTGACAGTCACATTTTGTCTTATTACTCACAAGCTAATTGACATTTAAAAAAAGAGTTAATGTTTGGAACACGATTTTGCTCTTACTGTTTGCTGCCTTAGTTCGTTTGAAATATTCGCTTCCTGCATTACATGAAGTACATTTTTTTAATATTCACAAGACTGTAACTGTGCATTATAAATAATGTCACATTTGCACTATGTTTTACTGGATCTACAACTAAACTAGGTCCTCGTTTCTGGGAGAGTCCACAGCACCTCCTGTATCACAACCATTCTGCCGGCACACCTTCAGCAGCACGATGTTTCTAACGGGAGCTGGAGGGTGATCAGCTTCATTGAAGAACAGGAGGAGGAGAGGCACAACGTTTGTCATTTGTGATATGTTTTTAGACTTTTCTCCTAACTAAAAAAACTTTGTTTTGTTAATTTATTGATATAGTTCTTGTATTTAAATATTTTAACAATCAAATATTTTTCAACTGTGTTTTAGATATGAATTGTATGAAATAAATCAGTGAAGCCCCATTCAAATTCTACTCTATCTAATCTGCTCGATCACACTGCTGTCAACCTGCTGTACCTCCAAACTCCTTGGCTTACTCGCAGTTGGAGGGTTCCCCCCGAACGGGGGGACAAATCAAGGAACCAATCCCTGCACCCCGAACGGGGTGCCCTTACGGCCGTTTTTTTTTTTTCGGCTAACCGCCCCCTGAACCTGGCAGGGTGGCGGGCGGACCTTTTGCTCCAGGCGGGGGACATAGAGACAAATCCGGGGCCCACACAGACACTCTCACGCACGCAACAAACACACACACAACAACCTACCTGGACATGCGACATTTGCACACAACAGATTACAAGAAGACAGACATCCTTCAGATGCAACCACCACACACCACACTGGGTACACAAACATTGCACAAACATAAACACTAGACAATACAACATAACATGGAAATGCAGACTACATCCCAAAACACCACCACGAACAACAACACCTCGTAGGACACCAACAGGCAGCAGAGCACAAACAGACCAAAACAACACACTCGCCTCACCAACACTACCCTCAAACGCAACACGGACAGACAACTCCAACAGAGATACAACAAACACAAGACCACCCCCCCCAAACCTGGACCTGCAATAGCTGCAATAGAATCATCACACGCAGACAAACCTCACTCAGATGCAACTCAACACACCCACACTGGATACACAGACATTGCTCCGGCATCACCACCCGCCAATACACAAACACGTGGACATGCAGAACACACACGCAAACAACAAACACCCCAACACCACAACCCCCGAACAACCCACAAAGAACAACACCCACCAACAAAAACAACAAACACACACTGACCATACTACAAATAAACATCAACGGCATCCAAAACAAGAAAACAGAACTAGAAGAACTCGCCTCACAACAGCACGCAGACATCATCACCATACAAGAAACCAAACTAGAAAAACAACACAACACACCTCGTCTCACCAACTACACCAGCATTAGGAAAGACAGAGAACACAAGGGAGGAGGAGGACTGCTCACATACATTCACAAATCAGTCACATTCACTCCCATGAACATCCCCAACAACATTAACACCAACACTACAGAAATTCAAACCGTAAAGATTCACATAACCAACCACAAAAGACTACACATATGCAACATGTATATACCCCCCAGAGATACCACCCGACCAGACCACGCCACAGAAGACACAGACATCACCAACACCTTCCAATACATAAACTCGCTGAACAACACCATTCTAACCGCAGACATCAACGCTCACTCAACACAATGGCACTCTCCCTACGACGACCACAGAGGCACCCTCATTGCAGACATACTACAGAACTCCCAACAAATCACTCTAAACGCAAACACACCTACCAGAAAACCTACAAACATCAACCAACAACCAACATCACCGGACATCACAACAGCCAGCAACAGCATCACAAACAGAACAACATGGACCACAATACACGCACTCAGTTCAGACCACCTTCCTATCAAAATCACACACAACACGCGTGCTCCTTTCCGCCTACAACAACACCTTCAAACTTACACAAATTACAGGAAAGCAGACTGGGAAGGATACACCTCTGAAATAGAATCAGCACTGGAGAACTTAACCATACCTGACAACATCCACACAGCCAACACCATGCTCACAAACCTCATACTTACAGCAGACAAACACCACATACCCCACGGAAAAATAAAAAGCAAATCACTTCTCCTACCACAACACATCAGAACACTCATCAGCCAAAGAAACGACATCAGACAACAAAACCACCAAGACCCACGCATCACAGACCTAAACAAAGAAATAGACAAACAAATCCAAAAACACAAACAAGAGCTATGGAAAGAACACTTAACGGATGCATGGAACCACAGACACAAACAATACATACTCTGGAACACAGTAACAAGACTATCTAACAAAGAACAAAAAGCACCAGAAAACACCACAATACAGTTTGGACAACACACGGCAATATCCAACAAACAGAAAGCACGAGCATTCAACAAACAATTCACCAACATAATACAACACAATACACTCAATACCGGGGGGAAACATCAGAACACAGAAACACGAAAACGGGGGTACCACAGGGGGGAGTACTTTCACCAACACTATTCAACATATACATGGCAGACTTACCACAACCACCTCCAAATGTACACACAGTTACATATGCAGACGACATCACCATTCTATCCACACATGTCAAACCACAACAGGCACAACAACAAGTACAAAAATATCTCCACGACATATACAACTGGACAAAACAGAACCAACTCACACTCAACGCAGACAAAACCACCACCACTCTGTTCACACCGGATCCGGCAGAATACAGCAACAGACTCACTTTACAAATAGATAACACCACCCTACCCACAGTCCGCGAACGCAAAATACTGGGATTAACATGGGACCCCAAACTCACCTTCTCAAAACACACACAACACACTCTAACCCGCGCCAAGCAATCAAACAAAATACTTAAAGCCTTAACAACCACTCACTGGGGAAAATCCAAAGAAACTATACTCACCACATACAAAGCAACCACACTCACACGCCTCGAATACGCAAACACTATATGGTCACCAACACTATCGGACACAAACAAGACAAAACTCCAGACCACACAGAACACCGCACTCAGAATAGCAACAGGATGCACATAAGACACAAACATACAACACTTGCATGAGGAAACAAAAACTCTCCCACTGAACACCCATCTAAAACTACACGCATCGCAAATCAGACAAAAAGCCCAACACCCAACCCACCCACTACACCCACTCACTCAACAACCACCACCACCCAGACAAAAGAAACAAACAATCTTCCACAACAACAACTACACACACAACAAAGACACAGCACCACAGGACACCAACAACGACACCATAAAACAGAACATGAAAGACATACACACCCACTTTGTACAAACACACTTGGACACCAGACAACACAACAAAGTAATACATGCACCAGCACCAGAAATAGACCCATCAGAGCAAGACCTACCACACAGAACCAGACAACTCCTAGCACAACTCCGAACCAACAAATCACCAGCCCTCCACTCCTACCTACACAACATTACACCGGACACACACCCAACACCACTCTGTGCGCTATGCGGCACGCAAGTGCACGACACACAACACCTGTTCACCTGCACAAACATACCCACCACACCGACTCCGGAGGACCTCTGGCGAAACCCAAGCGGAGTGGCGGCCCTGCTCGCCCGCTGGGCGGCGGAGGGGGGTCTGGGGATCCGGGAGACGGAGTGAGGGCCCGGTCCCCCAATGTCGGGGCACGGGTGGGGTCGACAACAACAACAACAACATCAACCTGCTGTAAATAATGCCTCCATTCATGATTGTAGAAACCCCAGAACGGTAAACATGTGATTATTTTATTTTAAAATATAAGAAGCCTATGTTTTGCAATTGTGCTCATTTTCATTGTATTGCACGACAAATATAATAGATGAGCCGGTTTGGGGACATCATCAACCAAGCTGCTGCTCCAATTGCAATGCGATATATTGTCCTGCTCTCCTAAATTCGCATCTACACCACAAATTATAACATCCTAACTGATTTAGCAACAACTGAAAATTCACATCATTATTTAGGGAGTTGCATAACTGTTGCATTATATGGTGCCCTATTCATTTTATTTAGTATAGCATACATATATAAAAGTGGAAAGATACTGCAGAGCTGTGCCATTACTCTTTATCTCTGTGTACATAATAAATAAACATCACCTACAGATACATTGGTAAAAATTGCTTGATTCCTTCTGTATACTGTAGATATTACGCAAATGGCGGTAAATAATTGTGAAAGCTCAGAATCAGGTTTTAAAGGGTTAATTCTTTGCTGGGTGGAGCTCTTATCATGGAGCCAATAGGAGGTGTCCTCGGGTGGTGTCCGTCCCTCATTCAGCTCGGGTCCTCCACCAGAGGCCAGGAAGCCCGAGGGCCCCGCGCAGTACCCCCGCCGCTCCCAGCACCGCACACCTCCGGACCGAGATGTCCGACGCTGGTCCCGGGATCTGTCGCAACCACCCATCCAGTCCGGGGGTCACTGCCCCGAGCGCCCCGACCACCACAGGCACGACCGCCACCCCCACCCCCCAGGCCCTCCCCAGCCCCTCCCCGAGCCCCTGGTACCCCCCGAGCCCCCCATGCTCCCCCCTCCCGATGCCTCCACCACCTGGGACCGCCACATCCACCACAACGGCCCTCCTCCGCCCCCCATCCACGACCACGACATCTGGCTGGCTCGCCACCACCATCCCGCCAGTCTGGATCCGGAAGTCCCACAGGATCCCCGCTCCGCCACCCTCCACCACCCTCGGAGGTGCCCCCCACTCCGACCCCGGGGCCCCCCAGTCCACACTCCGCACAGATGCCTCGGCAGACCACGCCAGCCACCTGGCCATGGCGCTCCACGCAGGCCCCCCCTGCCAGCATCCCACACCCCGCAGCCACGTGCCGGATCGTCCCAGGCGCCTCCCCGCACAACCCACACCCCGGGTCCTGTCCGGCGCGGCACATCCGGGCCTCGACGGCTCCGGCGCCCAAGGCCCGCTCCTGAGCAGCCAGGATGAGCGCCCCTGCGCTGTCCCCCAGGCCAGTCCCCTCCAGCCACCGATAGGACTTCTTGAGATCAGCCACCTCAGCCACGGTCCGGTGGCACATCCCGCGTAGGGGCCCGCCCCACCACGATGGTCCCCCCCCCCAGCGCCCGTCCCTCCGCTCCCCACTTGGGGCAAAAAATGAGCACATAACACCATCCAGTGTGGGTCCTTGGGCAAGAGCCTTCACGCTAATGCGTACCTCATACAATGATGAGAGACAATAAAATGAATGACATGCCAGCTCAGACGTCGCCCGGCCAAACAAGGTCTGCGTCAGGTGCTGGGGAACCAGAGCACCTTGATGAAAAATGGAGCAGAGATGGGCAAGATGCAATAACATGGCTCTGTTGGAATGCTACTACTCAAGCAAGCCTAGTCAGAGAGGTTACATGGAGAGAATGTGGGCTAAATGGTTACTTCGAAACCCACAGTCACGGGTGGCCACGAAACAACTCGTAACTCAGTGTTCCAACATCCACAAACGGCAACTGCTGTCACAACTTGAGATTGATGAGGTACAACGCAGGTTCCATGGTGAGGGGCCCCAGGCTGCCAGATCAGAGGAGGAGTTCATACCAGAGTGAATGCAGATGATGAGATTGGGAGGCCAGCCCCAATGAATGAAATGCTGAGCGAGGCAGCAACTGACCTGAAAGCTAAGATCATGGCAAGAATGAAAGCTGGGAAACCTAGAATCCGATTACAACGGCTATGTGAAGTACCACCTGAAAGTCTCTTGGAAAGTGTGAATTCAGCACTGAGGGCGATCCTTACCGTAACGATCACGGAAATGAACTGATATACGCTTCAGCATCAGTGATCCTTGAGATGCTTGGCTATAAGAGCAACCATGGAAGCCATGAGATACATTACCGACCATGGAAAAGACGGTTGGAGGCTAAGATCAAGGCGGCTCGGAAAGATGTGAGTCAATTGACTGAGGTCCAGAGAGGTGTGATGAAAAGGCCGATCCTGAGAGGTACATCCAGATGACCATATATGAAGCACTCGAAACAAAGGCTCCAAGCCTTGTCCAGCCGCCTAAAGCGGTACACGAAAGAGAATGAGGCCAGACGAATAAACAGGCTGTTTGCAACACAACCTGCGAAAGTGTACGCTCAGTGGCAGGGTCCTAACAACAGAGCTGATCCACCAAGACTGGAAACTGAAAGGTACTGGAGAGGCAGATGGGAGAAGGAGGTTGCACATAACAGCAGTGCACAATGGCTGGTCACCCAAAGAGAGGAGCACAGACACCTCCCTGAACAGAACCCAATTACCATAACAGTGGCAGACATAAAGGAAATAGTCTCAAATATGAAGAACTGGACAGCACCAGGCCCGGACATGGTCCACACTTACTGGCTAAAGAGACTCACAGCACTCCATGAGCGCCCAGCAGCACAAATGAACCAGCTGCCTAGGGATGGGACTCACCCAGGATGGCTAACCGAAGGGCGAACGATCCTTATCATGAAAGATCCCTCAAAGGGTGCAGTCGCATCCAACTATCGGCCAATAACCTGTCCCTCCACAATTTTGGAAGCTCATGTTGCGGCTAAGATAAGTGCACACATGGATCAATACATGAGCGAAGCACGGAAGGGCATTGGTAGAGATACCAGGGGAGCCAAACATCAGCTCCTGGTTGACAGAACAGTCGCACAAGACTGCAGGTCCCGATGTACCAACCTGTGCACAGCCTGGATTGATTAAAAGAAAGCCTATGACTCGATGCCACATACATGGATCACTGAATGCTTGGATGTGTATAAGGTGAACAGGACCCTAAGAGCCTTCGTTGCGAACTTGATGAGGATGTGGAAAACCACACTTGAAGCCAATGGCAAGCCACTTACCCAAGTGTCCATCAAATGTGGCATATACCAAGGTGATGCACTCTCCCCATTGCTGTTCTGCATAGGACTGAACTCCCTAAGCCAAGTAATCACCAAGACAGGCTATGGATACAGCCTCAGAAATGAAGCTACGATCAGTCACCTCCTCTACATGGATGACATAAAGCTGTATGCTAAGAGTGAAAGGGACATAGACTCCCTGATCCACACAACCAGGATCTACAGCAGCGACATCGGGATGTGATAGTCGGATGGTGACTAAGAGAGGAACGGTAGTCCGGACTGAAGGGGTCTCACTCCCCGAAGGAACAATAGCAGACATTGAGGACAGCTACAAGTACCTCGGTGTACCACAAGCCAATGGCAACCTTGAACTGGCAACAAGGAAAGCGGCTGGGGACTAGTGAGTGTGAGAGTCACTGTCCAGGATGAAACATCCAAGCTCCATGAATACATCAAGGAGAAGGCTCCAACGGATGACGTACTCAGAGAATGTCTCAGACAATGGGCAACAGAGGATGAGGCGCTGGAAGAGGGACCATCATCGGAGGACAAGCCCCTACACGGGATGTACCACCGGACCATAACTGAAGTGGCCGATCTCAAGAATTCCCATCAGTGGCTAGAGAGGGCTGGCCTGAAGGACAGTACAGAGGCACTCATCCTGGCTGCTCAGGAGCAGGCCCTGAGAACTAGAGCCATTGAGGCCCAGATATACCACACCAGACAAGACCCAAGGTGTAGGTTGTGCAAAGAGGCACCTGAGACGATCTAACACATAACTGCAGGGTGTAAGGTGCTGGCAGGGAAAGCCTATATGGAACGCCATAACCAGGTGGCTGGCATAGTCTACCGAAACATCTGTGCGGAGTACGGACTGGAAACCCCAAGGTCAAAATGGGAAACACCTCCGAAGGTGGTGGAGAATGACAGAGCGAAGATCCTATGGGACTTCCAGATCCAGACTGACAAGATGGTAATGGCGAACCAACCAGATATCCTGATGATAGATAAAGGGCAGAGGAAAGCCGTTGTAGTGGATGTAGCGGTCCCAAGTGCTGGAAACATCAGAAAGAAGGAACACGAGAAACTCGAGAAATCCCAAGGGCTCAGAGAGGAGCTGGAGAGAGCCTGGAAGGTAAAGGGGACAGTCGTGCCTGTGGTGGTCGGAGCACTCGGGGCAGTGACCCCCAAACTAGATGATGAGTGGTTGCAACAGATCCCGGGAACAACATCGGACATCTCAGTCCAGAAATGTGCAGTGCTGGGAACGGCAAGGATACTGCGCAGAACCCTCAAGCTTCCTGGCCTCTGGTAGAGGACCCCAGCTGAATGAGGGATGGACACCACCTGAGGGGTGAGACGAGGATTTTTTTTATAGATATACAGTAGATACACATTCACTCCCATGAACATCCCCAACAACATTAACACCAACACTACAGAAATTCAAACCGTAAAGATTCACATAACCAACCACAAAAGACTACACATATGCAACATGTATATACCCCCCAGAGATACCACCCGACCAGACCACGCCACAGAAGACACAGACATCACCAACACCTTCCAATACATAAACTCGCTGAACAACACCATTCTAACCGCAGACATCAACGCTCACTCAACACAATGGCACTCTCCCTACGACGACCACAGAGGCACCCACATTGCAGACATACTACAAAACTCCCAACAAATCACTCTAAACGCAAACACACCCACCAGAAAACCTACAAACATCAACCAACAACCAACATCACCGGACATCACAACAGCCAGCAACAGCATCACAAACAGAACAACATGGACCACAATACACGCACTCAGTTCAGACCACCTTCCTATCAAAATCACACACAACACGCGTGCTCCTTTCCGCCTACAACAACACCTTCAAACTTACACAAATTACAGGAAAGCAGACTGGGAAGGATACACCTCTGAAATAGAATCAGCACTGGAGAACATAACCATACCTGACAACATCCACACAGCCAACACCATGCTCACAAACCTCATACTTACAGCAGACAAACACCACATACCCCACGGAAAAATAAAAAGCAAATCACTTCTCCTACCACAACACATCAGAACACTCATCAGCCAAAGAAACGACATCAGACAAATCCAAAAACACAAACAAGAGCTATGGAAAGAACACTTAACGGATGCATGGAACCACAGACACAAACAACACATACTCTGGAACACAGTGACAAGACTATCAAACAAAGAACAAAAAGCACCAGAAAACACCACAATACAGTTCGGACAACACACGGCAATATCCAACAAACAGAAAGCACGAGCATTCAACAAACAATTCACCAACATAATACAACACAAAACCAACAGAACATACAGACAACTACAACGCAAAATACGAAAACTCAACACCACGCCCATAACCATCACAGAACAACAAGTCAAACAAGCACTACAACGCTCCAAAAGCAACAACTCCACAGGCCCAGACAACATAAACATCAGACATCTGAAACACCTAGGCCCAAAAGCAATAACACTACTCACACACACTTACAACACATCACTCAACACCAACACCATCCCCGCAATATGGAAGACTGCAAAAATAATCCCAATACCAAAACCCAACAAAAACCACGCACTCGGCCCATCTTACAGACCAATAGCACTACTCAGCCCAATAGCCAAAACAATGGAAAAGGTAATACTACCCTTCATTACCAACAACACTCAACTACCCTCTCACCAACACGGCTTCCGAAAACAACACTCCACAACCACAGCACTACACCACATACACAACATCATAGCCACAGGTTTCAATCAACAAAAACCACCACAACGAACAGTTGCCATAGCCCTAGACATGTCCAAAGCCTTTGACACGGTAAACCTACACACACTCACAAACAAACTCAACAACACTAACACCCCAAACATCATCATCAAATACATCTTCAACTACATAAGGGGACGCAGACAATACACTCAATACCGGGGGGAAACATCAGAACATAGAAACACGAAAACGGGGGTACCACAGGGGGGAGTACTTTCACCAACACTATTCAACATATACATGGCAGACTTACCACAACCACCTCCAAATGTACACACAGTTACATATGCAGACGACATCACCATTCTATCCACACATGTCAAACCACAACAGGCACAACAACAAGTACAAAAATATCTCCACGACATATACAACTGGACAAAACAGAACCAACTCACACACAACGCAGACAAAACCACCACCACTCTGTTCACACCGGATCCGGCAGAATACAGCAACAGGCTCACTTTACAAATAGATAACACCACCCTACCCACAGTCCGCGAACCCAAAATACTGGGATTAACATGGGGCCCCAAACTCACCTTCTCAAAACACACACAACACACTCTAACCCGCGCCAAGCAATCAAACAAAATACTTAAAGCCTTAACAACCACTCACTGGGGAAAATCCAAAGAAACTATACTCACCACATACAAAGCAACCACACTCACACGCCTCGAATACGCAAACACTATATGGTCACCAACACTATCGGACACAAACAAGACAAAACTCCAGACCACACAGAACACAGCACTCAGAATAGCAACAGGATGCACACAAGACACAAACATACAAAACTTGCATGAGGAAACAAACACTCTCCCACTGAACACCCATCTAAAACTACACGCATCGCAAATCAGACAAAAAGCCCAACACCCAACCCACCCACTACACCCACTCACTCAACAACCACCACCACCCAGACAAAAGAAACAAACAATCTTCCACAACAACAACTACACACACAACAAAGACACAGCACCACAGGACACCAACAACGACACCATAAAACAGAACATGAAAGACATACACACCCACTTTGTACAAACACACTTGGACACCAGACAACACAACAAAGTAATACATGCACCAGCACCAGAAATAGACCCATCAGAGCAAGACCTACCACACAGAACCAGACAACTCCTAGCACAACTCCGAACCAACAAATCACCAGCCCTCCACTCCTACCTACACAACATTACACCGGACACACACCCAACACCACTCTGTGCGCTATGCGGCACGCAAGTGCACGACACACAACACCTGTTCACCTGCACAAACATACCCACCACACTGACTCCGGAGGACCTCTGGCGAAACCCAAGCGGAGTGGCGGCCCTGCTCGCCCGCTGGGCGGCGGAGGGGGGTCTGGGGATCCGGGAGACGGAGTGAGGGCCCGGTCCCCCAATGTCGGGGCACGGGTGGGGTCGACAACAACAACAACAACAACATAAAAAAAGACTTCCCCTTTAAATATTCCTGCTGCATAATATATCTCCTTTCCTTTCGTAAAGGATGGTCAGAACCTTTCCTAAGCATTATTAAAATTTAGACGATCTTTGCTCCAGGTGCTACCGGCTCATCTCACTCGGTTAGGATAGGAAAGGAAAGTTCCTATGCCAAAATGATAATCCAAAAAGGGCCCCTGTTGGTGGATAATCAGGCCATGGGAGGTGTGAGTAAATTGTGAGGGGGTGTTGGCTGGAGCTAGAAATAATTTTGGTGTCTTGTCCCTGCAGTAGGTTCATTAAAAGAGCAACCAGTGTT
The DNA here is from genome assembly GCF_025434085.1 of Hippocampus zosterae. Classification (NCBI taxonomy): domain Eukaryota; kingdom Metazoa; phylum Chordata; class Actinopteri; order Syngnathiformes; family Syngnathidae; genus Hippocampus; species Hippocampus zosterae. The sequence goes on from NW_026262967.1 coordinate 156,656, forward strand.
TTCACCACCATGGTCGGATCTTACTCTGGAGGGTAACCCATACAGGCAGGTGGCTTGGACAAAATATTTCAACACTGTCAAAGCTGTGTTGTCTGTGCTCCAGTTGAAGGTACGTTATTAGCCTGGAATTCCCATCAATGCCGGCATGTGTCACAAACACCCACCTGTAAAACAAACATGAAAAGAATAATGATTAAATACAAGAAAACAATCAAGTTTCATATCTTGTTTGAAATATCATCTCGGTAGAGAAGGTATTGCTGTGCACTTAAGACTACATGGAGGCAATTTGGAGTTTGTGTAACTTGGATATACAAATGATAAAATTCAATTTAATCTGTGCTGTCCATACAATATGGCTTTCTAATGCTCCCACGAGTACAAATATAAGATGATCCCTTATTACCGAATGAGACGCATATGCCCATCTATGTGCCATAAACTATTGGGGAATGGCACATAGTATGTTCTTCTAGCCACAGTCTGGCTCCATCTCTGGGCTGCAGCAGCTGGCTCAATACGGTTGAGGATTTCTCGAACTCTTTTTCTTTGTACTACAATACCATCAGCACGCAGGTATGCCCTCATCATCTGCAACAGGTTCATAAAACAACACAATAAAGAAAGTACACTTTCACAATGAATATAATGATATATACATGAAGGGACAAGAGTATGTAGCAGAACACTTGCTTCCGAGCCTGATCTGGGAAATTGGCTGTGCAATCTTCTGACATGCTCTTCCAGGTCAACATCATGAATGGGAGTAAATCTATTTCTGGCTGAAATCTGAAAAAACTTCATTTTTTTATGCAGGTATGAAGAGGAACAACACAACATCTCAGTGATGGCTCTCACTGTAAAGCCCTGAGTGGGGAGCAGTTCAATTTGATCACTTGTAATGTCAAGTGCTGGTCTTCCTCGTCTACCTAAAGTATGGAAATAAAAGGATTAAGGAATTCAAGCAAACGAATCACTACGTGTTTTTTATATACTGTATACAGTACAGGCATATAGACACAGATGTACATAAAAGTATATGCAGCTTCAAAACCACGAGCAGCTATTTTCTCTAACCATTTTACTCAAGAAAAAAATAATTCAAACTTATAATTGAATAACTAAAAGATCACTAGTTATTGCTTAAAAGTGTACAGCCATCGCGTTACTTAATAGTCTACTGATTTGCAGGAAAACCACTGGTATAAAACGAAGTTTGACAGGGTGATAGAAGGTAAGTCACAGCAAGTCGTCAGTAAAACCCGTGTGTAGTTCGAATAAAAATACATACGAAAAACCAATGACAAAAAATGGTAGCCATTTTACCTGTGTGCAAACGATGTGCCACATGGGAACAAACACGTCCACCATTAGGAGTGGGTCCCGCAATGATGACAGATCGGAGATCTATTGGACTTTGAATCAAACTTTGAATAGTATCAGCGCTAAACTGGTCACTAACTCTTCTTAAATTAGCAATTGAAATGTTTATCGCGCGTGCTTCACTTTCACCGGCAGACCCTTGATGACAGGCACTCTCTATTGCCCTGCACCTTCGCCGAATACGTCTCAGGACACTGTCCGCCATTGTTGTTTTAAAAAACTAAGTGGGCACAGAATTTCCAAAATCATGAGCCCTGACTGGTGGGATGACACTATTTTGAAACGTACAGCCAATAGGATACCGTTACATGTTTTCGTAATCATCCTTATTTGCATTTAATGCAAGTACAGTGTAATGTCACTAGCACTACAAGTGGGCACATTTATGGCCTTACATGTTCACTAGTAAGCGTCAAAATCATCTTACTAGTGAACTAGTGGGCACATTTATGGCCTTACATGTTCACTAGTAAGCGTCAAAATGATCTTACTAGTGAACTAGTGGGCGTTTTGTGGCTTACATGTTCACTAGTAAGCGTCAAAATGACCTTACTAGTGAACTAGTGGGCGTTTTGTGGCTTACATGTTCACTAGTAAGCGTCAAAATGATCTTACTAGTGAACGAGTGAGCGTTTTGTGGCTGACATGTTCATAAATAAGCGTCAAAATGATCTTACTAGGGAACTAGTGGGCGTTTTGTGGCTTACATGTTCACTAGTAAGCGTCAAAATTACCTTACTAGTGAACCAGTGAGCGTTTTGTGGCTTACATGTTCACTAGTAAGCGTCAAAATGACCTTACTAGTGAACTAGTGAGCGTTTTGTGGCTTACATGTTCACTAGTAAGCGTCAAAATGATCTTACTAGTGAACTAGTGGGCGTTCTGTGGCTTACATGTTCACTAGAAGCCTCAAAATTATCTTACTAGTGAACTAGCGGGCGTTTTGTGGCTTACATGTCAACTAGTAAGCCTCAAAATGATCTTACTAGTGAACTAGTGGGCACATTTATGGCCTTACATGTTCACTAGTAAGCGTCAAAATGACCTTACGAGTGAACTAGTGGGCAATATGGAATAAATACTCAAAGGGCTTGCCAGGCAAGCCCATTGAGTATTTAAAGGGTTCAAAGGGCTTGCCTGGATAGCCCTTTGAGTATTTATTCATCCGTGATGGTATTGTAGACCAATGAGAGCACGTACGACAGACACGTGGACTTCGGGCGGCCAATCATGATGCATTTCGAGCCAAGCCCCAACAAAAACGGAGGAGAAAACTTTCAGACGCTTTGAAAGCTTTTGGGGTACATATTACTCTTGTTGTTACACAAAATTTTGTTTTACGATTATTTTAGGCGGTAACGTTATGGTGTAAATGTCAAATACGTGGTCAATTTATCAAGATGAAGCCTGCTTAAAAATTTGCTCCAACAATTTTGGAGATGTGTCTGACTTTGACAGCAATGGCGGCAGTTCAACGCTGACAGTCGCAGTCGGGTGCAGATTTATTTCGGCAGGACTTTCTAAAATCTGCCGTTTGCTCTGACAGTTCTCTGTCTGACAGTCACATTTTGTCTTATTACTCACAAGCTAATTGACATTTAAAAAAAGAGTTAATGTTTGGAACACGATTTTGCTCTTACTGTTTGCTGCCTTAGTTCGTTTGAAATATTCGCTTCCTGCATTACATGAAGTACATTTTTTTAATATTCACAAGACTGTAACTGTGCATTATAAATAATGTCACATTTGCACTATGTTTTACTGGATCTACAACTAAACTAGGTCCTCGTTTCTGGGAGAGTCCACAGCACCTCCTGTATCACAACCATTCTGCCGGCACACCTTCAGCAGCACGATGTTTCTAACGGGAGCTGGAGGGTGATCAGCTTCATTGAAGAACAGGAGGAGGAGAGGCACAACGTTTGTCATTTGTGATATGTTTTTAGACTTTTCTCCTAACTAAAAAAACTATGTTTTGTTAATTTCTTGATATAGTTCTTGTATTTAAATATTTTAACAATCAAATATTTTTCAACTGTGTTTTAGATATGAATTGTATGAAATAAATCAGTGAAGCCCCATTCAAATTCTAATCTGCTCGATCACACTGCTGTCAACCTGCTGTACCTCCAAACTCCTTGGCTTACTCGCAGTTGGAGGGTTCCCCCCGAACGGGGGGACAAATCAAGGAACCAATCCCTGCACCCCGAACGGGGTGCCCTTACGGCCGTTTTTTTTTTTTTTCGGCTAACCGCCCCCTGAACCTGGCAGGGTGGCGGGCGGACTTTTTGCTCCAGGCGGGGGACATAGAGACAAATCCGGGGCCCACACAGACACTCTCACGCACGCAACAAACACACACACAACAAACTACCTGGACATGCGACATTTGCACACAACAGATTACAAGAAGACAGACATCCTTCAGATGCAACCACCACACACCACACTGGGTACACAAACATTGCACAAACATAAACACTAGACAATACAACATAACATGGAAATGCAGACTACATCCCAAAACACCACCACGAACAACAACACCTCGTAGGACACCAACAGGCAGCAGAGCACAAACAGACCAAAACAACACACTCGCCTCACCAACACTACCCTCAAACGCAACACGGACAGACAACTCCAACAGAGATACAACAAACACAAGACCACCCCCCCCAAACCTGGACCTGCAATAGCTGCAATAGAATCATCACACGCAGACAAACCTCACTCAGATGCAACTCAACACACCCACACTGGATACACAGACATTGCTCCGGCATCACCACCCGCCAATACACAAACACGTGGACATGCAGAACACACACGCAAACAACAAACACCCCAACACCACAACCCCCGAACAACCCACAAAGAACAACACCCACCAACAAAAACAACAAACACACACTGACCATACTACAAATAAACATCAACGGCATCCAAAACAAGAAAACAGAACTAGAAGAACTCGCCTCACAACAGCACGCAGACATCATCACCATACAAGAAACCAAACTAGAAAAACAACACAACACACCTCGTCTCACCAACTACACCAGCATTAGGAAAGACAGAGAACACAAGGGAGGAGGAGGACTGCTCACATACATTCACAAATCAGTCACATTCACTCCCATGAACATCCCCAACAACATTAACACCAACACTACAGAAATTCAAACCGTAAAGATTCACATAACCAACCACAAAAGACTACACATATGCAACATGTATATACCCCCCAGAGATACCACCCGACCAGACCACGCCACAGAAGACACAGACATCACCAACACCTTCCAATACATAAACTCGCTGAACAACACCATTCTAACCGCAGACATCAACGCTCACTCAACACAATGGCACTCTCCCTACGACGACCACAGAGGCACCCTCATTGCAGACATACTACAGAACTCCCAACAAATCACTCTAAACGCAAACACACCTACCAGAAAACCTACAAACATCAACCAACAACCAACATCACCGGACATCACAACAGCCAGCAACAGCATCACAAACAGAACAACATGGACCACAATACACGCACTCAGTTCAGACCACCTTCCTATCAAAATCACACACAACACGCGTGCTCCTTTCCGCCTACAACAACACCTTCAAACTTACACAAATTACAGGAAAGCAGACTGGGAAGGATACACCTCTGAAATAGAATCAGCACTGGAGAACATAACCATACCTGACAACATCCACACAGCCAACACCATGCTCACAAACCTCATACTTACAGCAGACAAACACCACATACCCCACGGAAAAATAAAAAGCAAATCACTTCTCCTACCACAACACATCAGAACACTCATCAGCCAAAGAAACGACATCAGACAACAAAACCACCAAGACCCACGCATCACAGACCTAAACAAAGAAATAGACACACAAATCCAAAAACACAAACAAGAGCTATGGAAAGAACACTTAACGGATGCATGGAACCACAGAAACAAACAAAACATACTCTGGAACACAGTAACAAGACTATCTAACAAAGAACAAAAAGCACCAGAAAACACCACAATACAGTTCGGACAACACACGGCAATATCCAACAAACAGAAAGCACAAGCATTCAACAAACAATTCACCAACATAATACAACACAAAACCAACAGAACATACAGACAACTACAACGCAAAATACGAAAACTCAACACCACGCCCATAACCATCACAGAACAACAAGTCAAACAAGCACTACAACGCTCCAAAAGCAACAACTCCACAGGCCCAGACAACATAAACATCAGACATCTGAAACACCTAGGCCCCAAAGCAATAACACTACTCACACACACTTACAACACATCACTCAACACCAACACCATCCCCGCAATATGGAAGACTGCAAAAATAATCCCAATACCAAAACCCAACAAAAACCACGCACTCGGCCCATCTTACAGACCAATAGCACTACTCAGCCCAATAGCCAAAACAATGGAAAAGGTAATACTACCCTTCATTACCAACAACACTCAACTACCCTCTCACCAACACGGCTTCCGAAAACAACACTCCACAACCACAGCACTACACCACATACACAACATCATAGCCACAGGTTTCAATCAACAAAAACCACCACAACGAACAGTTGCCATAGCCCTAGACATGTCCAAAGCCTTTGACACGGTAAACCTACACACACTCACAAACAAACTCAACAACACTAACACCCCAAACATCATCATCAAATACATCTTCAACTACATAAGGGGACGCAGACAATACACTCAATACCGGGGGGAAACATCAGAACATAGAAACACGAAAACGGGGGTACCACAGGGGGGAGTACTTTCACCAACACTATTCAACATATACATGGCAGACTTACCACAACCACCTCCAAATGTACACACAGTTACATATGCAGACGACATCACCATTCTATCCACACATGTCAAACCACAACAGGCACAACAACAAGTACAAAAATATCTCCACGACATATACAACTGGACAAAACAGAACCAACTCACACTCAACGCAGACAAAACCACCACCACTCTGTTCACACCGGATCCGGCAGAATACAGCAACAGGCTCACTTTACAAATAGATAACACCACCCTACCCACAGTCCGCGAACCAAAATACTGGGATTAACATGGGACCCCAAACTCACCTTCTCAAAACACACACAACACACTCTAACCCGCGCCAAGCAATCAAACAAAATACTTAAAGCCTTAACAACCACTCACTGGGGAAAATCCAAAGAAACTATACTCACCACATACAAAGCAACCACACTCACACGCCTCGAATACGCAAACACTATATGGTCACCAACACTATCGGACACAAACAAGACAAAACTCCAGACCACACAGAACACAGCACTCAGAATAGCAACAGGATGCACACAAGACACAAACATACAACACTTGCATGAGGAAACAAAAACTCTCCCACTGAACACCCATCTAAAACTACACGCATCGCAAATCAGACAAAAAGCCCAACACCCAACCCACCCACTACACCCACTCACTCAACAACCACCACCACCCAGACAAAAGAAACAAACAATCTTCCACAACAACAACTACACACACAACAAAGACACAGCACCACAGGACACCAACAACGACACCATAAAACAGAACATGAAAGACATACACACCCACTTTGTACAAACACACTTGGACACCAGACAACACAACAAAGTAATACATGCACCAGCACCAGAAATAGACCCATCAGAGCAAGACCTACCACACAGAACCAGACAACTCCTAGCACAACTCCGAACCAACAAATCACCAGCCCTCCACTCCTACCTACACAACATTACACCGGACACACACCCAACACCACTCTGTGCGCTATGCGGCACGCAAGTGCACGACACACAACACCTGTTCACCTGCACAAACATACCCACCACACTGACTCCGGAGGACCTCTGGCGAAACCCAAGCGGAGTGGCGGCCCTGCTCGCCCGCTGGGCGGCGGAGGGGGGTCTGGGGATCCGGGAGACGGAGTGAGGGCCCGGTCCCCCAATGTCGGGGCACGGGTGGGGTCGACAACAACAACAACAACAACAACAACATAAAAAAAGACTTCCCCTTTAAATATTCCTGCTGCATAATATATCTCCTTTCCTTTCGTAAAGGATGGTCAGAACCTTTCCTAAGCATTATTAAAATTTAGACGATCTTTGCTCCAGGTGCTACCGGCTCATCTCACTCGGTTAGGATAGGAAAGGAAAGTTCCTATGCCAAAATGATAATCCAAAAAGGGCCCCTGTTGGTGGATAATCAGGCCATGGGAGATGTGAGTAAATTGTGAGGGGGTGTTGGCTGGAGCTAGAAATAATTTTGGTGTCTTGTCCCTGCAGTAGGTTCATTAAAAGAGCAACCAGTGTTTTCACCACCATGGTCGGATCTTACACTGGAGGGTAACCCATACAGGCAGGTGGCTTGGACAAAATATTTCAACACTGTCAAAGCTGTGTTGTCTGTGCTCCAGTTGAAGGTACGTTATTAGCCTGGAATTCCCATCAATGCCGGCATGTGTCACAAACACCCACCTGTAAAACAAACATGAAAAGAATAATGATTAAATACAAGAAAACAATCAAGTTTCATATCTTGTTTGAAATATCATCTCGGTAGAGAAGGTATTGCTGTGCACTTAAGACTACATGGAGGCAATTTGGAGTTTGTGTAACTTGGATATACAAATGATAAAATTCAATTTAATCTGTGCTGTCCATACAATATGGCTTTCTAATGCTCCCACGAGTACAAATATAAGATGATCCCTTATTACCGAATGAGACGCATATGCCCATCTATGTGCCATAAACTATTGGGGAATGGCACATAGTATGTTCTTCTAGCCACAGTCTGGCTCCATCTCTGGGCTGCAGCAGCTGGCTCAATACGGTTGAGGATTTCTCGAACTCTTTTTCTTTGTACTACAATACCATCAGCACGCAGGTATGCCCTCATCATCTGCAACAGGTTCATAAAACAACACAATAAAGAAAGTACACTTTCACAATGAATATAATGATATATACTGTACATGAAGGGACAAGAGTATGTAGCAGAACACTTGCTTCCGAGCCTGATCTGGGAAATTGGCTGTGCAATCTTCTGACATGCTCTTCCAGGTCAACATCATGAATGGGAGTAAATCCATTTCTGGCTGAAATCTGAAAAAACTTCATTTTTTTATGCAGGTATGAAGAGGAACAACACAACATCTCAGTGATGGCTCTCACTGTAAAGCCCTGAGTGGGGAGCAGTTCAATTTGATCACTTGTTATGTCAAGTGCTGGTCTTCCTCGTCTACCTAAAGTATGGAAATAAAAGGATTAAGGAATTCAAGCAAACGAATCACTACGTGTTTTTTATATACTGTATACAGTACAGGCATATAGACACAGATGTACATAAAAGTATATGCAGCTTCAAAACCACGAGCAGCTATTTTCTCTAACCATTTTACTCAAGAAAAAAATAATTCAAACTTATAATTGAATAACTAAAAGATCACTAGTTATTGCTTAAAAGTGTACAGCCATCGCGTTACTTAATAGTCTACTGATTTGCAGGAAAACCACTGGTATAAAACGACGTTTGACAGGGTGATAGAAGGTAAGTCACAGCAAGTCGTCAGTAAAACCCGTGTGTAGTTCGAATAAAAATACATACGAAAAACCAATGACAAAAAATGGTAGCCATTTTACCTGTGTGCAAACGATGTGCCACATGGGAACAAACACGTCCACCATTAGGAGTGGGTCCCGCAATGATGACAGATCGGAGATCTATTGGACTTTGAATCAAACTTTGAATAGTATCAGCGCTAAACTGGTCACTAACTCTTCTTAAATTAGCAATTGAAATGTTTATCGCGCGTGCTTCACTTTCACCGGCAGACCCTTGATGACAGGCACTCTCTATTGCCCTGCACCTTCGCCGAATACGTCTCAGGACACTGTCCGCCATTGTTGTTTTAAAAAACTAAGTGGGCACAGAATTTCCAAAATCATGAGCCCTGACTGGTGGGATGACACTATTTTGAAACGTACAGCCAATAGGATACCGTTACATGTTTTCGTAATCATCCTTATTTGCATTTAATGCAAGTACAGTGTAATGTCACTAGCACTACAAGTGGGCACATTTATGGCCTTACATGTTCACTAGTAAGCGTCAAAATCATCTTACCAGTGAACTAGTGGGCACATTTATGGCCTTAAATGTTCAGTAGTAAGCGTCAAAATAATCTTATTAGTGAACTAGTGGGCGTTTTGCGGCTTACATGTTCACTAGTAAGTGTCAAAATGACCTTACTAGTGAACTAGTGAGCGTTTTGTGGCTTACATGTTCACTAGTAAGCGTCAAAATGACCTTACTAGTAAACTAGTGAGCGTTTTGTGGCTTACATGTTCACTAGTAAGCGTCAAAATGATCTTACTAGTGAACTATTGGGCGTTTTGTGGCTTACATGTTCACTAGTAAGCCTCAAAATGATCTTACTAGTGAACTAGTAGGCGATGTGTGGCTTACATGTCAACTAGTAAGCCTCAAAATGAACTTACTAGTGAACTAGTGGGCACATTTATGGCCTTACATGTTCACTAGTAAGCGTCAAAATGATCTTACTAGTGAACTAGTGGGCGTTTTGTGGCTTACATGTTCACTAGTAAGCGTCAAAATGACCTTACTAGTGAACTAGTGGGCGTTTTGTGGCTTACATGTTCACTAGTAAGCGTCAAAATGATCTTACTAGTGAACGAGTGAGCGTTTTGTGGCTGACATGTTCATAAATAAGCGTCAAAATGATCTTACTAGGGAACTAGTGGGCGTTTTGTGGCTTACATGTTCACTAGTAAGCGTCAAAATTACCTTACTAGTGAACCAGTGAGCGTTTTGTGGCTTACATGTTCACTAGTAAGCGTCAAAATGACCTTACTAGTGAACTAGTGAGCGTTTTGTGGCTTACATGTTCACTAGTAAGCGTCAAAATGATCTTACTAGTAAACTAGTGGGCGTTCTGTGGCTTACATGTTCACTAGAAGCCTCAAAATTATCTTACTAGTGAACTAGCGGGCGTTTTGTGGCTTACATGTCAACTAGTAAGCCTCAAAATGATCTTACTAGTGAACTAGTGGGCACATTTATGGCCTTACATGTTCACTAGTAAGCGTCAAAATGACCTTACTAGTGAACTAGTGGGCAATATGGAATAAATACTCAAAGGGCTTGCCAGGCAAGCCCATCGAGTATTTAAAGGGTTCAAAGGGCTTGCCTGGCAAGCCCTTTGAGTATTTATTCATCCGTGATGGTATTGTAGACCAATGAGAGCACGTCCGACAGACACGAGGACTTCGGGCGGCCAATCATGATGCATTTCGAGCCAAGCCCCAACAAAAACGGAGGAGAAAACTTTCAGACGCTTTGAAAGCTTTTGGGGTACATATTACTCTTGTTGTTACACAAAATTTTGTTTTACGATTATTTTAGGCGGTAACGTTATGGTGTAAATGTCAAATACGTGGTCAATTTATCAAGATGAAGCCTGCTTAAAAATTTGCTCCAACAATTTTGGAGATGTGTCTGACTTTGACAGCAATGGCGGCAGTTCAACGCTGACAGTCGCAGTCGGGTGCAGATTTATTTCGGCAGGACTTTCTAAAATCTGCCGTTTGCTCTGACAGTTCTCTGTCTGACAGTCACATTTTGTCTTATTACTCACAAGCTAATTGACATTTAAAAAAAGAGTTAATGTTTGGAACACGATTTTGCTCTTACTGTTTGCTGCCTTAGTTCGTTTGAAATATTCGCTTCCTGCATTACATGAAGTACATTTTTTAATATTCACAAGACTGTAACTGTGCATTATAAATAATGTCACATTTGCACTATGTTTTACTGGATCTACAACTAAACTAGGTCCTCGTTTCTGGGAGAGTCCACAGCACCTCCTGTATCACAACCATTCTGCCGGCACACCTTCAGCAGCACGATGTTTCTAACGGGAGCTGGAGGGTGATCAGCTTCATTGAAGAACAGGAGGAGGAGAGGCACAACGTTTGTCATTTGTGATATGTTTTTAGACTTTTCTCCTAACTAAAAAAACTATGTTTTGTTAATTTCTTGATATAGTTCTTGTATTTAAATATTTTAACAATCAAATATTTTTCAACTGTGTTTTACATATGAACAGGCGGGGGACATAGAGACAAATCCGGGGCCCACACAGACACTCTCACGCACGCAACAAACACACACACAACAAACTACCTGGACATGCGACATTTGCACACAACAGATTACAAGAAGACAGACATCCTTCAGATGCAACCACCACACACCACACTGGGTACACAAACATTGCACAAACATAAACACTAGACAATACAACATAACATGGAAATGCAGACTACATCCCAAAACACCACCACGAACAACAACACCTCGTAGGACACCAACAGGCAGCAGAGCACAAACAGACCAAAACAACACACTCGCCTCACCAACACTACCCTCAAACGCAACACGGACAGACAACTCCAACAGAGATACAACAAACACAAGACCACCCCCCCAAACCTGGACCTGCAATAGCTGCAATAGAATCATCACACGCAGACAAACCTCACTCAGATGCAACTCAACACACCCACACTGGATACACAGACATTGCTCCGGCATCACCACCCGCCAATACACAAACACGTGGACATGCAGAACACACACGCAAACAACAAACACCCCAACACCACAACCCCCGAACAACCCACAAAGAACAACACCCACCAACAAAAACAACAAACACACACTGACCATACTACAAATAAACATCAACGGCATCCAAAACAAGAAAACAGAAAAAGAAGAACTCGCCTCACAACAGCACGCAGACATCATCACCATACAAGAAACCAAACTAGAAAAACAACACAACACACCTCGTCTCACCAACTACACCAGCATTAGGAAAGACAGAGAACACAAGGGAGGAGGAGGACTGCTCACATACATTCACAAATCAGTCACATTCACTCCCATGAACATCCCCAACAACATTAACACCAACACTACAGAAATTCAAACCGTAAAGATTCACATAACCAACCACAAAAGACTACACATATGCAACATGTATATACCCCCCAGAGATACCACCCGACCAGACCACGCCACAGAAGACACAGACATCACCAACACCTTCCAATACATAAACTCGCTGAACAACACCATTCTAACCGCAGACATCAACGCTCACTCAACACAATGGCACTCTCCCTACGACGACCACAGAGGCACCCTCATTGCAGACATACTACAGAACTCCCAACAAATCACTCTAAACGCAAACACACCTACCAGAAAACCTACAAACATCAACCAACAACCAACATCACCGGACATCACAACAGCCAGCAACAGCATCACAAACAGAACAACATGGACCACAATACACGCACTCAGTTCAGACCACCTTCCTATCAAAATCACACACAACACGCGTGCTCCTTTCCGCCTACAACAACACCTTCAAACTTACACAAATTACAGGAAAGCAGACTGGGAAGGATACACCTCTGAAATAGAATCAGCACTGGAGAACTTAACCATACCTGACAACATCCACACAGCCAACACCATGCTCACAAACCTCATACTTACAGCAGACAAACACCACATACCCCACGGAAAAATAAAAAGCAAATCACTTCTCCTACCACAACACATCAGAACACTCATCAGCCAAAGAAACGACATCAGACAACAAAACTACCAAGACCCACGCATCACAGACCTAAACAAAGAAATAGACAAACAAATCCAAAAACACAAACAAGAGCTATGGAAAGAACACTTAACGGATGCATGGAACCACAGACACAAACAATACATACTCTGGAACACAGTAACAAGACTATCTAACAAAGAACAAAAAGCACCAGAAAACACCACAATACAGTTCGGACAACACACGGCAATATCCAACAAACAGAAAGCACGAGCATTCAACAAACAATTCACCAACATAATACAACACAAAACCAACAGAACATACAGACAACTACAACGCAAAATACGAAAACTCAACACCACGCCCATAACCATCACAGAACAACAAGTCAAACAAGCACTACAACGCTCCAAAAGCAACAACTCCACAGGCCCAGACAACATAAACATCAGACATCTGAAACACCTAGGCCCCAAAGCAATAACACTACTCACACACACTTACAACACATCACTCAACACCAACACCATCCCCGCAATATGGAAGACTGCAAAAATAATCCCAATACCGAAACCCAACAAAACCACGCACTCGGCCCATCCTACAGACCAATAGCACTACTCAGCCCAATAGCCAAAACAATGGAAAAGGTAATACTACCCTTAATTACCAACAACACTCAACTACCCTCTCACCAACACGGCTTCCGAAAACAACACTCCACAACCACAGCACTACACCACATACACAACATCATAGCCACAGGTTTCAATCAACAAAAACCACCACAACGAACAGTTGCCATAGCCCTAGACATGTCCAAAGCCTTTGACACGGTAAACCTACACACACTCACAAACAAACTCAACAACACTAACACCCCAAACATCATCATCAAATACATCTTCAACTACATAAGGGGACGCAGACAATACACTCAATACCGGGGGGAAACATCAGAACACAGAAACACGAAAACGGGGGTACCACAGGGGGGAGTACTTTCACCAACACTATTCAACATATACATGGCAGACTTACCACAACCACCTCCAAATGTACACACAGTTACATATGCAGACGACATCACCATTCTATCCACACATGTCAAACCACAACAGGCACAACAACAAGTACAAAAATATCTCCACGACATATACAACTGGACAAAACAGAACCAACTCACACTCAACGCAGACAAAACCACCACTTCTCTGTTCACACCGGATCCGGCAGAATACAGCAACAGACTCACTTTACAAATAGATAACACCACCCTACCCACAGTCCGCGAACGCAAAATACTGGGATTAACATGGGACCCCAAACTCACCTTCTCAAAACACACACAACACACTCTAACCCGCGCCAAGCAATCAAACAAAATACTTAAAGCCTTAACAACCACTCACTGGGGAAAATCCAAAGAAACTATACTCACCACATACAAAGCAACCACACTCACTCGCCTCGAATACGCAAACACTATATGGTCACCAACACTATCGGACACAAACAAGACAAAACTCCAGACCACACAGAACACCGCACTCAGAATAGCAACAGGATGCACACAAGACACAAACATACAACACTTGCATGAGGAAACAAAAACTCTCCCACTGAACACCCATCTAAAACTACACGCATCGCAAATCAGACAAAAAGCCCAACACCCAACCCACCCACTACACCCACTCACTCAACAACCACCACCACCCAGACAAAAGAAACAAACAATCTTCCACAACAACAACTACACACACAACAAAGACACAGCACCACAGGACACCAACAACGACACCATAAAACAGAACATGAAAGACATACACACCCACTTTGTACAAACACACTTGGACACCAGACAACACAACAAAGTAATACATGCACCAGCACCAGAAATAGACCCATCAGAGCAAGACCTACCACACAGAACCACACAACTCCTAGCACAACTCCGAACCAACAAATCACCAGCCCTCCACTCCTACCTACACAACATTACACCGGACACACACCCAACACCACTCTGTGCGCTATGCGGCACGCAAGTGCACGACACACAACACCTGTTCACCTGCACAAACATACCCACCACACTGACTCCGGAGGACCTCTGGCGAAACCCAAGCGGAGTGGCGGCCCTGCTCGCCCGCTGGGCGGCGGAGGGGGGTCTGGGGATCCGGGAGACGGAGTGAGGGCCCGGTCCCCCAATGTCGGGGCACGGGTGGGGTCGACAACAACAACAACAACATCAACCTGCTGTAAATAATGCCTCCATTCATGATTGTAGAAACCCCAGAACGGTAAACATGTGATTATTTTATTTTAAAATATAAGAAGCCTATGTTTTGCAATTGTGCTCATTTTCATTGTATTGCACGACAAATATAATAGATGAGCCGGTTTGGGGACATCATCAACCAAGCTGCTGCTCCAATTGCAATGCGATATATTGTCCTGCTCTCCTAAATTCGCATCTACACCACAAATTATAACATCCTAACTGATTTAGCAACAACTGAAAATTCACATCATTATTTAGGGAGTTGCATAACTGTTGCATTATATGGTGCCCTATTCATTTTATTTAGTATAGCATACATATATAAAAGTGGAAAGATACTGCAGAGCTGTGCCATTACTCTTTATCTCTGTGTACATAATAAATAAACATCACCTACAGATACATTGGTAAAAATTGCTTGATTCCTTCTGTATACTGTAGATATTACGCAAATGGCGGTAAATAATTGTGAAAGCTCAGAATCAGGTTTTAAAGGGTTAATTCTTTGCTGGGTGGAGCTCTTATCATGGAGCCAATAGGAGGTGTCCTCGGGTGGTGTCCGTCCCTCATTCAGCTCGGGTCCTCCACCAGAGGCCAGGAAGCCCGAGGGCCCCGCGCAGTACCCCCGCCGCTCCCAGCACCGCACACCTCCGGACCGAGATGTCCGACGCTGGTCCCGGGATCTGTCGCAACCACCCATCCAGTCCGGGGGTCACTGCCCCGAGCGCCCCGACCACCACAGGCACGACCGCCACCCCCACCCCCCAGGCCCTCCCCAGCCCCTCCCCGAGCCCCTGGTACCCCCCGAGCCCCCCATGCTCCCCCCTCCCGATGCCTCCACCACCTGGGACCGCCACATCCACCACAACGGCCCTCCTCCGCCCCCCATCCACGACCACGACATCTGGCTGGCTCGCCACCACCATCCCGCCAGTCTGGATCCGGAAGTCCCACAGGATCCCCGCTCCGCCACCCTCCACCACCCTCGGAGGTGCCCCCCACTCCGACCCCGGGGCCCCCAGTCCACACTCCGCACAGATGCCTCGGCAGACCACGCCAGCCACCTGGCCATGGCGCTCCACGCAGGCCCCCCCTGCCAGCATCCCACACCCCGCAGCCACGTGCCGGATCGTCCCAGGCGCCTCCCCGCACAACCCACACCCCGGGTCCTGTCCGGCGCGGCACATCCGGGCCTCGACGGCTCCGGCGCCCAAGGCCCGCTCCTGAGCAGCCAGGATGAGCGCCCCTGCGCTGTCCCCCAGGCCAGTCCCCTCTAGCCACCGATAGGACTTCTTGAGATCAGCCACCTCAGCCACGGTCCGGTGGCACATCCCGCGTAGGGGCCCGCCCCACCACGATGGTCCCCCCCCCAGCGCCCGTCCCTCCGCTCCCCACTTGGGGCAAAAAATGAGCACATAACACCATCCAGTGTGGGTCCTTGGGCAAGAGCCTTCACGCTAATGCGTACCTCATACAATGATGAGAGACAATAAAATGAATGACATGCCAGCTCAGACGTCGCCCGGCCAAACAAGGTCTGCGTCAGGTGCTGGGGAACCAGAGCACCTTGATGAAAAATGGAGCAGAGATGGGCAAGATGCAATAACATGGCTCTGTTGGAATGCTACTACTCAAGCAAGCCTAGTCAGAGAGGTTACATGGAGAGAATGTGGGCTAAATGGTTACTTCGAAACCCACAGTCACGGGTGGCCACGAAACAACTCGTAACTCAGTGTTCCAACATCCACAAACGGCAACTGCTGTCACAACTTGAGATTGATGAGGTACAACGCAGGTTCCATGGTGAGGGGCCCCAGGCTGCCAGATCAGAGGAGGAGTTCATACCAGAGTGAATGCAGATGATGAGATTGGGAGGCCAGCCCCAATGAATGAAATGCTGAGCGAGGCAGCAACTGACCTGAAAGCTAAGATCATGGCAAGAATGAAAGCTGGGAAACCTAGAATCCGATTACAACGGCTATGTGAAGTACCACCTGAAAGTCTCTTGGAAAGTGTGAATTCAGCACTGAGGGCGATCCTTACCGTAACGATCACGGAAATGAACTGATATACGCTTCAGCATCAGTGATCCTTGAGATGCTTGGCTATAAGAGCAACCATGGAAGCCATGAGATACATTACCGACCATGGAAAAGACGGTTGGAGGCTAAGATCAAGGCGGCTCGGAAAGATGTGAGTCAATTGACTGAGGTCCAGAGAGGTGTGATGAAAAGGCCGATCCTGAGAGGTACATCCAGATGACCATATATGAAGCACTCGAAACAAAGGCTCCAAGCCTTGTCCAGCCGCCTAAAGCGGTACACGAAAGAGAATGAGGCCAGACGAATAAACAGGCTGTTTGCAACACAACCTGCGAAAGTGTACGCTCAGTGGCAGGGTCCTAACAACAGAGCTGATCCACCAAGACTGGAAACTGAAAGGTACTGGAGAGGCAGATGGGAGAAGGAGGTTGCACATAACAGCAGTGCACAATGGCTGGTCACCCAAAGAGAGGAGCACAGACACCTCCCTGAACAGAACCCAATTACCATAACAGTGGCAGACATAAAGGAAATAGTCTCAAATATGAAGAACTGGACAGCACCAGGCCCGGACATGGTCCACACTTACTGGCTAAAGAGACTCACAGCACTCCATGAGCGCCCAGCAGCACAAATGAACCAGCTGCCTAGGGATGGGACTCACCAAGGATGGCTAACCGAAGGGCGAACGATCCTCATCATGAAAGATCCCTCAAAGGGTGCAGTCGCATCCAACTATCGGCCAATAACCTGTCCCTCCACAATTTTGGAAGCTCATGTTGCGGCTAAGATAAGTGCACACATGGATCAATACATGAGCGAAGCACGGAAGGGCATTGGTAGAGATACCAGGGGAGCCAAACATCAGCTCCTGGTTGACAGAACAGTCGCACAAGACTGCAGGTCCCGATGTACCAACCTGTGCACAGCCTGGATTGATTAAAAGAAAGCCTATGACTCGATGCCACATACATGGATCACTGAATGCTTGGATGTGTATAAGGTGAACAGGACCCTAAGAGCCTTCGTTGCGAACTTGATGAGGATGTGGAAAACCACACTTGAAGCCAATGGCAAGCCACTTACCCAAGTGTCCATCAAATGTGGCATATACCAAGGTGATGCACTCTCCCCATTGCTGTTCTGCATAGGACTGAACTCCCTAAGCCAAGTAATCACCAAGACAGGCTATGGATACAGCCTCAGAAATGAAGCTACGATCAGTCACCTCCTCTACATGGATGACATAAAGCTGTATGCTAAGAGTGAAAGGGACATAGACTCCCTGATCCACACAACCAGGATCTACAGCAGCGACATCGGGATGTGATAGTCGGATGGTGACTAAGAGAGGAACGGTAGTCCGGACTGAAGGGGTCTCACTCCCCGAAGGAACAATAGCAGACATTGAGGACAGCTACAAGTACCTCGGTGTACCACAAGCCAATGGCAACCTTGAACTGGCAACAAGGAAAGCGGCTGGGGACTAGTGAGTGTGAGAGTCACTGTCCAGGATGAAACATCCAAGCTCCATGAATACATCAAGGAGAAGGCTCCAACGGATGACGTACTCAGAGAATGTCTCAGACAATGGGCAACAGAGGATGAGGCGCTGGAAGAGGGACCATCATCGGAGGACAAGCCCCTACACGGGATGTACCACCGGACCATAACTGAAGTGGCCGATCTCAAGAATTCCCATCAGTGGCTAGAGAGGGCTGGCCTGAAGGACAGTACAGAGGCACTCATCCTGGCTGCTCAGGAGCAGGCCCTGAGCACTAGAGCCATTGAGGCCCAGATATACCACACCAGACAAGACCCAAGGTGTAGGTTGTGCAAAGAGGCACCTGAGACGATCTAACACATAACTGCAGGGTGTAAGGTGCTGGCAGGGAAAGCCTATATGGAACGCCATAACCAGGTGGCTGGCATAGTCTACCGAAACATCTGTGCGGAATACGGACTGGAAACCCCAAGGTCAAAATGGGAAACACCTCCGAAGGTGGTGGAGAATGACAGAGCAAAGATCCTATGGGACTTCCAGATCCAGACTGACAAGATGGTAATGGCGAACCAACCAGATATCCTGATGATAGATAAAGGGCAGAGGAAAGCCGTTGTAGTGGATGTAGCGGTCCCAAGCGCTGGAAACATCAGTAAGAAGGAACACGAGAAACTCGAGAAATCCCAAGGGCTCAGAGAGGAGCTGGAGAGAGCCTGGAAGGTAAAGGGGACAGTCGTGCCTGTGGTGGTCGGAGCACTCGGGGCAGTGACCCCCAAACTAGATGATGAGTGGTTGCAACAGATCCCGGGAACAACATCGGACATCTCAGTCCAGAAATGTGCAGTGCTGGGAACGGCAAGGATACTGCGCAGAACCCTCAAGCTTCCTGGCCTCTGGTAGAGGACCCCAGCTGAATGAGGGATGGACACCACCTGAGGGGTGAGACGAGGATTTTTTTTATAGATATACAGTAGATACACATTCACTCCCATGAACATCCCCAACAACATTAACACCAACACTACAGAAATTCAAACCGTAAAGATTCACATAACCAACCACAAAAGACTACACATATGCAACATGTATATACCCCCCAGAGATACCACCCGACCAGACCACGCCACAGAAGACACAGACATCACCAACACCTTCCAATACATAAACTCGCTGAACAACACCATTCTAACCGCAGACATCAACGCTCACTCAACACAATGGCACTCTCCCTACGACGACCACAGAGGCACCCTCATTGCAGACATACTACAAAACTCCCAACAAATCACTCTAAACGCAAACACACCCACCAGAAAACCTACAAACATCAACCAACAATCAACATCACCGGAAACTTCGTTTTGTTAATTTCTTGATATCGTTCTTGTATTTAAATATTTTAACAATCAAATATTTTTCAACTGTGTTTTAGATATGAATTGTATGAAATAAATCAGTGAAGCCCCATTCAAATTCTACTCTATCTAATCTGCTCGATCACACTGCTGTCAACCTGCTGTACCTCCAAACTCCTTGGCTTACTCGCAGTTGGAGGGTTCCCCCCGAACGGGGGGACAAATCAAGGAACCAATCCCTGCACCCCGAACGGGGTGCCCTTACGGCCGTTTTTTTTCTTTCGGCTAACCGCCCCCTGAACCTGGCAGGGTGGCGGGCGGACCTGTTGCTCCAGGCGGGGGACATAGAGACAAATCCGGGGCCCACACAGACACTCTCACGCACGCAACAAACACACACACAACAAACTACCTGGACATGCGACATTTGCACACAACAGATTACAAGAAGACAGACATCCTTCAGATGCAACCACCACACACCACACTGGGTACACAAACATTGCACAAACATAAACACTAGACAATACAACATAACATGGAAATGCAGACTACATCCCAAAACACCACCACGAACAACAACACCTCGTAGGACACCAACAGGCAGCAGAGCACAAACAGACCAAAACAACACACTCGCCTCACCAACACTACCCTCAAACGCAACACGGACAGACAACTCCAACAGAGATACAACAAACACAAGACCACCCCCCCAAACCTGGACCTGCAATAGCTGCAATAGAATCATCACACGCAGACAAACCTCACTCAGATGCAACTCAACACACCCACACTGGATACACAGACATTGTTCCGGCATCACCACCCGCCAATACACAAACACGTGGACATGCAGAACACACACGCAAACAACAAACACCCCAACACCACAACCCCCGAACAACCCACAAAGAACAACACCCACCAACAAAAACAACAAACACACACTGACCATACTACAAATAAACATCAACGGCATCCAAAACAAGAAAACAGAACTAGAAGAACTCGCCTCACAACAGCACGCAGACATCATCACCATACAAGAAACCAAACTAGAAAAACAACACAACACACCTCGTCTCACCAACTACACCAGCATTAGGAAAGACAGAGAACACAAGGGAGGAGGAGGACTGCTCACATACATTCACAAATCAGTCACATTCACTCCCATGAACATCCCCAACAACATTAACACCAACACTACAGAAATTCAAACCGTAAAGATTCACATAACCAACCACAAAAGACTACACATATGCAACATGTATATACCCCCCAGAGATACCACCCGACCAGACCACGCCACAGAAGACACAGACATCACCAACACCTTCCAATACATAAACTCGCTGAACAACACCATTCTAACCGCAGACATCAACGCTCACTCAACACAATGGCACTCTCCCTACGACGACCACAGAGGCACCCTCATTGCAGACATACTACAGAACTCCCAACAAATCACTCTAAACGCAAACACACCTACCAGAAAACCTACAAACATCAACCAACAACCAACATCACCGGACATCACAACAGCCAGCAACAGCATCACAAACAGAACAACATGGACCACAATACACGCACTCAGTTCAGACCACCTTCCTATCAAAATCACACACAACACGCGTGCTCCTTTCCGCCTACAACAACACCTTCAAACTTACACAAATTACAGGAAAGCAGACTGGGAAGGATACACCTCTGAAATAGAATCAGCACTGGAGAACATAACCATACCTGACAACATCCACACAGCCAACACCATGCTCACAAACCTCATACTTACAGCAGACAAACACCACATACCCCACGGAAAAATAAAAAGCAAATCACTTCTCCTACCACAACACATCAGAACACTCATCAGCCAAAGAAACGACATCAGACAACAAAACCACCAAGACCCACGCATCACAGACCTAAACAAAGAAATAGACACACAAATCCAAAAACACAAACAAGAGCTATGGAAAGAACACTTAACGGATGCATGGAACCACAGACACAAACAATACATACTCTGGAACACAGTAACAAGACTATCTAACAAAGAACAAAAAGCACCAGAAAACACCACAATACAGTTCGGACAACACACGGCAATATCCAACAAACAGAAAGCACGAGCATTCAACAAACAATTCACCAACATAATACAACACAAAACCAACAGAACATACAGACAACTACAACGCAAAATACGAAAACTCAACACCACGCCCATAACCATCACAGAACAACAAGTCAAACAAGCACTACAACGCTCCAAAAGCAACAACTCCACAGGCCCAGACAACATAAACATCAGACATCTGAAACACCTAGGCCCCAAAGCAATAACACTACTCACACACACTTACAACACATCACTCAACACCAACACCATCCCCGCAATATGGAAGACTGCAAAAATAATCCCAATACCAAAACCCAACAAAAACCACGCACTCGGCCCATCTTACAGACCAATAGCACTACTCAGCCCAATAGCCAAAACAATGGAAAAGGTAATACTACCCTTCATTACCAACAACACTCAACTACCCTCTCACCAACACGGCTTCCGAAAACAACACTCCACAACCACAGCACTACACCACATACACAACATCATAGCCACAGGTTTCAATCAACAAAAACCACCACAACGAACAGTTGCCATAGCCCTAGACATGTCCAAAGCCTTTGACACGGTAAACCTACACACACTCACAAACAAACTCAACAACACTAACACCCCAAACATCATCATCAAATACATCTTCAACTACATAAGGGGACGCAGACAATACACTCAATACCGGGGGGAAACATCAGAACATAGAAACACGAAAACGGGGGTACCACAGGGGGGAGTACTTTCACCAACACTATTCAACATATACATGGCAGACTTACCACAACCACCTCCAAATGTACACACAGTTACATATGCAGACGACATCACCATTCTATCCACACATGTCAAACCACAACAGGCACAACAACAAGTACAAAAATATCTCCACGACATATACAACTGGACAAAACAGAACCAACTCACACTCAACGCAGACGAAACCACCACCACTCTGTTCACACCGGATCCGGCAGAATACAGCAACAGGCTCACTTTACAAATAGATAACACCACCCTACCCACAGTCCGCGAACCCAAAATACTGGGATTAACATGGGACCCCAAACTCACCTTCTCAAAACACACACAACACACTCTAACCCGCGCCAAGCAATCAAACAAAATACTTAAAGCCTTAACAACCACTCACTGGGGAAAATCCAAAGAAACTATACTCGCCACATACAAAGCAACCACACTCACACGCCTCGAATACGCAAACACTATATGGTCACCAACACTATCGGACACAAACAAGACAAAACTCCAGACCACACAGAACACAGCACTCAGAATAGCAACAGGATGCACACAAGACACAAACATACAACACTTGCATGAGGAAACAAAAACTCTCCCACTGAACACCCATCTAAAACTATACGCATCGCAAATCAGACAAAAAGCCCAACACCCAACCCACCCACTACACCCACTCACTCAACAACCACCACCACCCAGACAAAAGAAACAAACAATCTTCCACAACAACAACTACACACACAACAAAGACACAGCACCACAGGACACCAACAACGACACCATAAAACAGAACATGAAAGACATACACACCCACTTTGTACAAACACACTTGGACACCAGACAACACAACAAAGTAATACATGCACCAGCATCAGAAATAGACCCATCAGAGCAAGACCTACCACACAGAACCAGACAACTCCTAGCACAACTCCGAACCAACAAATCACCAGCCCTCCACTCCTACCTACACAACATTACACCGGACACACACCCAACACCACTCTGTGCGCTATGCGGCACGCAAGTGCACGACACACAACACCTGTTCACCTGCACAAACATACCCACCACACTGACTCCGGAGGACCTCTGGCGAAACCCAAGCGGAGTGGCGGCCCTGCTCGCCCGCTGGGCGGAGGAGGGGGGACTGGGGATCCGGGAGACGGAGTGAGGGCCCGTTCCCCCAATGTCGGGGCACGGGTGGGGTCGACAACAACAACAACAACATAAAAAAAGACTTCCCCTTTAAATATTCCTGCTGCATAATATATCTCCTTTCCTTTCGTAAAGGATGGTCAGAACCTTTCCTAAGCATTATTAAAATTTAGACGATCTTTGCTCCAGGTGCTACCGGCTCATCTCACTCGGTTAGGATAGGAAAGGAAAGTTCCTATGCCAAAATGATAATCCAAAAAGGGCCCCTGTTGGTGGATAATCAGGCCATGGGAGGTGTGAGTAAATTGTGAGGGGGTGTTGGCTGGAGCTAGAAATAATTTTGGTGTCTTGTCCCTGCAGTAGGTTCATTAAAAGAGCAACCAGTGTTTTCACCACCATGGTCGGATCTTACTCTGGAGGGTAACCCATACAGGCAGGTGGCTTGGACAAAATATTTCAACACTGTCAAAGCTGTGTTGTCTGTGCTCCAGTTGAAGGTACGTTATTAGCCTGGAATTCCCATCAATGCCGGCATGTGTCACAAACACCCACCTGTAAAACAAACATGAAAAGAATAATGATTAAATACAAGAAAACAATCAAGTTTCATATCTTGTTTGAAATCTCATCTCGGTAGAGAAGGTATTGCTGTGCACTTAAGACTACATGGAGGCAATTTGGAGTTTGTGTAACTTGGATATACAAATGATAAAATTCAATTTAATCTGTGCTGTCCATACAATATGGCTTTCTAATGCTCCCACGAGTACAAATATAAGATGATCCCTTATTACCGAATGAGACGCATATGCCCATCTATGTGCCATAAACTATTGGGGAATGGCACATAGTATGTTCTTCTAGCCACAGTCTGGCTCCATCTCTGGGCTGCAGCAGCTGGCTCAATACGGTTGAGGATTTCTCGAACTCTTTTTCTTTGTACTACAATACCATCAGCACGCAGGTATGCCCTCATCATCTGCAACAGGTTCATAAAACAACACAATAAAGAAAGTACACTTTCACAATGAATATAATGATATATACATGAAGGGACAAGAGTATGTAGCAGAACACTTGCTTCCGAGCCTGATCTGGGAAATTGGCTGTGCAATCTTCTGACATGCTCTTCCAGGTCAACATCATGAATGGGAGTAAATCTATTTCTGGCTGAAATCTGAAAAAACTTCATTTTTTTATGCAGGTATGAAGAGGAACAACACAACATCTCAGTGATGGCTCTCACTGTAAAGCCCTGAGTGGGGAGCAGTTCAATTTGATCACTTGTAATGTCAAGTGCTGGTCTTCCTCGTCTACCTAAAGTATGGAAATAAAAGGATTAAGGAATTCAAGCAAACGAATCACTACGTGTTTTTTATATACTGTATACAGTACAGGCATATAGACACAGATGTACATAAAAGTATATGCAGCTTCAAAACCACGAGCAGCTATTTTCTCTAACCATTTTACTCAAGAAAAAAATAATTCAAACTTATAATTGAATAACTAAAAGATCACTAGTTATTGCTTAAAAGTGTACAGCCATCGCGTTACTTAATAGTCTACTGATTTGCAGGAAAACCACTGGTATAAAACGACGTTTGACAGGGTGATAGAAGGTAAGTCACAGCAAGTCGTCAGTAAAACCCGTGTGTAGTTCGAATAAAAATACATACGAAAAACCAATGACAAAAAATGGTAGCCATTTTACCTGTGTGCAAACGATGTGCCACATGGGAACAAACACGTCCACCATTAGGAGTGGGTCCCGCAATGATGACAGATCGGAGATCTATTGG
Organism: Hippocampus zosterae; assembly: GCF_025434085.1. NCBI lineage: Eukaryota > Metazoa > Chordata > Actinopteri > Syngnathiformes > Syngnathidae > Hippocampus > Hippocampus zosterae. The sequence goes on from NW_026262967.1 coordinate 182,849, forward strand.
ACTTTGAATCAAACTTTGAATAGTATCAGCGCTAAACTGGTCACTAACTCTTCTTAAATTAGCAATTGAAATGTTTATCGCGCATGCTTCACTTTCACCGGCAGACCCTTGATGACAGGCACTCTCTATTGCCCTGCACCTTCGCCGAATACGTCTCAGGACACTGTCCGCCATTGTTGTTTTAAAAAACTAAGTGGGCACAGAATTTCCAAAATCATGAGCCCTGACTGGTGGGATGACACTATTTTGAAACGTACAGCCAATAGGATACCGTTACATGTTTTCGTAATCATCCTTATTTGCATTTAATGCAAGTACAGTGTAATGTCACTAGCACTACAAGTGGGCACATTTATGGCCTTACATGTTCACTAGTAAGCGTCAAAATCATCTTACTAGTGAACTAGTAGGCGATGTGTGGCTTACATGTCAACTAGTAAGCCTCAAAATGAACTTACTAGTGAACTAGTGGGCACATTTATGGCCTTACATGTTCACTAGTAAGCGTCAAAATGATCTTACTAGTGAACTAGTGGGCGTTTTGTGGCTTACATGTTCACTAGTAAGCGTCAAAATGACCTTACTAGTGAACTAGTGGGCGTTTTGTGGCTTACATGTTCACTAGTAAGCGTCAAAATGATCTTACTAGTGAACGAGTGAGCGTTTTGTGGCTGACATGTTCATAAATAAGCGTCAAAATGATCTTACTAGGGAACTAGTGGGCGTTTTGTGGCTTACATGTTCACTAGTAAGCGTCAAAATTACCTTACTAGTGAACCAGTGAGCGTTTTGTGGCTTACATGTTCACTAGTAAGCGTCAAAATGACCTTACTAGTGAACTAGTGAGCGTTTTGTGGCTTACATGTTCACTAGTAAGCGTCAAAATGATCTTACTAGTGAACTAGTGGGCGTTCTGTGGCTTACATGTTCACTAGAAGCCTCAAAATTATCTTACTAGTGAACTAGCGGGCGTTTTGTGGCTTACATGTCAACTAGTAAGCCTCAAAATGATCTTACTAGTGAACTAGTGGGCACATTTATGGCCTTACATGTTCACTAGTAAGCGTCAAAATGACCTTACTAGTGAACTAGTGGGCAATATGGAATAAATACTCAAAGGGCTTGCCAGGCAAGCCCATTGAGTATTTAAAGGGTTCAAAGGGCTTGCCTGGCAAGCCCTTTGAGTATTTATTCATCCGTGATGGTATTGTAGACCAATGAGAGCACGTCCGACAGACACGAGGACTTCGGGCGGCCAATCATGATGCATTTCGAGCCAAGCCCCAACAAAAACGGAGGAGAAAACTTTCAGACGCTTTGAAAGCTTTTGGGGTACATATTACTCTTGTTGTTACACAAAATTTTGTTTTACGATTATTTTAGGCGGTAACGTTATGGTGTAAATGTCAAATACGTGGTCAATTTATCAAGATGAAGCCTGCTTAAAAATTTGCTCCAACAATTTTGGAGATGTGTCTGACTTTGACAGCAATGGCGGCAGTTCAACGCTGACAGTCGCAGTCGGGTGCAGATTTATTTCGGCAGGACTTTCTAAAATCTGCCGTTTGCTCTGACAGTTCTCTGTCTGACAGTCACATTTTGTCTTATTACTCACAAGCTAATTGACATTTAAAAAAAGAGTTAATGTTTGGAACACGATTTTGCTCTTACTGTTTGCTGCCTTAGTTCGTTTGAAATATTCGCTTCCTGCATTACATGAAGTACATTTTTTAATATTCACAAGACTGTAACTGTGCATTATAAATAATGTCACATTTGCACTATGTTTTACTGGATCTACAACTAAACTAGGTCCTCGTTTCTGGGAGAGTCCACAGCACCTCCTGTATCACAACCATTCTGCCGGCACACCTTCAGCAGCACGATGTTTCTAACGGGAGCTGGAGGGTGATCAGCTTCATTGAAGAACAGGAGGAGGAGAGGCACAACGTTTGTCATTTGTGATATGTTTTTAGACTTTTCTCCTAACTAAAAAAACTATGTTTTGTTAATTTCTTGATATAGTTCTTGTATTTAAATATTTTAACAATCAAATATTTTTCAACTGTGTTTTAGATATGAATTGTATGAAATAAATCAGTGAAGCCCCATTCAAATTCTACTCTATCTAATCTGCTCGATCACACTGCTGTCAACCTGCTGTACCTCCAAACTCCTTGGCTTACTCGCAGTTGGAGGGTTCCCCCCGAACGGGGGGACAAATCAAGGAACCAATCCCTGCACCCCGAACGGGGTGCCCTTACGGCCGTTTTTTTTTTTTCGGCTAACCGCCCCCTGAACCTGGCAGGGTGGCGGGCGGACCTTTTGCTCCAGGCGGGGGACATAGAGACAAATCCGGGGCCCACACAGACACTCTCACGCACGCAACAAACACACACACAACAAACTACCTGGACATGCGACATTTGCACACAACAGATTACAAGAAGACAGACATCCTTCAGATGCAACCACCACACACCACACTGGGTACACAAACATTGCACAAACATAAACACTAGACAATACAACATAACATGGAAATGCAGACTACATCCCAAAACACCACCACGAACAACAACACCTCGTAGGACACCAACAGGCAGCAGAGCACAAACAGACCAAAACAACACACTCGCCTCACCAACACTACCCTCAAACGCAACACGGACAGACAACTCCAACAGAGATACAACAAACACAAGACCACCCCCCCAAACCTGGACCTGCAATAGCTGCAATAGAATCATCACACGCAGACAAACCTCACTCAGATGCAACTCAACACACCCACACTGGATACACAGACATTGCTCCGGCATCACCACCCGCCAATACACAAACACGTGGACATGCAGAACACACACGCAAACAACAAACACCCCAACACCACAACTCCCGAACAACCCACAAAGAACAACACCCACCAACAAAAACAACAAACACACACTGACCATACTACAAATAAACATCAACGGCATCCAAAACAAGAAAACAGAACTAGAAGAACTCGCCTCACAACAGCACGCAGAAATCATCACCATACAAGAAACCAAACTAGAAAAACAACACAACACACCTCGTCTCACCAACTACACCAGCATTAGGAAAGACAGAGAACACAAGGGAGGAGGAGGACTGCTCACATACATTCACAAATCAGTCACATTCACTCCCATGAACATCCCCAACAACATTAACACCAACACTACAGAAATTCAAACCGTAAAGATTCACATAACCAACCACAAAAGACTACACATATGCAACATGTATATACCCCCCAGAGATACCACCCGACCAGACCACGCCACAGAAGACACAGACATCACCAACACCTTCCAATACATAAACTCGCTGAACAACACCATTCTAACCGCAGACATCAACGCTCACTCAACACAATGGCACTCTCCCTACGACGACCACAGAGGCACCCTCATTGCAGACATACTACAGAACTCCCAACAAATCACTCTAAACGCAAACACACCTACCAGAAAACCTACAAACATCAACCAACAACCAACATCACCGGACATCACAACAGCCAGCAACAGCATCACAAACAGAACAACATGGACCACAATACACGCACTCAGTTCAGACCACCTTCCTATCAAAATCACACACAACACGCGTGCTCCTTTCCGCCTACAACAACACCTTCAAACTTACACAAATTACAGGAAAGCAGACTGGGAAGGATACACCTCTGAAATAGAATCAGCACTGGAGAACTTAACCATACCTGACAACATCCACACAGCCAACACCATGCTCACAAACCTCATACTTACAGCAGACAAACACCACATACCCCACGGAAAAATAAAAAGCAAATCACTTCTCCTACCACAACACATCAGAACACTCATTAGCCAAAGAAACGACATCAGACAACAAAACTACCAAGACCCACGCATCACAGACCTAAACAAAGAAATAGACAAACAAATCCAAAAACACAAACAAGAGCTATGGAAAGAACACTTAACGGATGCATGGAACCACAGACACAAACAATACATACTCTGGAACACAGTAACAAGACTATCTAACAAAGAACAAAAAGCACCAGAAAACACCACAATACAGTTCGGACAACACACGGCAATATCCAACAAACAGAAAGCACGAGCATTCAACAAACAATTCACCAACATAATACAACACAAAACCAACAGAACATACAGACAACTACAACGCAAAATACGAAAACTCAACACCACGCCCATAACCATCACAGAACAACAAGTCAAACAAGCACTACAACGCTCCAAAAGCAACAACTCCACAGGCCCAGACAACATAAACATCAGACATCTGAAACACCTAGGCCCCAAAGCAATAACACTACTCACACACACTTACAACACATCACTCAACACCAACACCATCCCCGCAATATGGAAGACTGCAAAAATAATCCCAATACCGAAACCCAACA
>NC_065494.1:0-16521 GCF_025434085.1 Hippocampus zosterae
CTATCGTAGCTTAAAACTTAAAGCATAACACTGAAGATGTTATTATGAACCCTAGAAAGTTCCGAAAGCACAAAGGCTTGGTCCTAGCTTTACTATTATTTACAACCAAACTTACACATGCAAGCATCCGCACCCCCGTGAGAATGCCCTTTACCCTCTTATGAGATCAAGGAGCTGGTATCAGGCGCATATAATTGCCCACAACACCTTGCTTAGCCACACCCCCAAGGGAATTCAGCAGTGATAAACATTAAGCCATAAGTGCAAACTTGACTTAGTTAAGGTTTTTAGGGCCGGTAAAACTCGTGCCAGCCACCGCGGTTATACGAGAGGCTCAAGATAATAGAAATCGGCGTAAAGAGTGGTTAAGTGTTAAACAACTAAAGTTAAACATCTTCCAAGCTGTCATACGCACCCGAATATATGAGACTCATTTACGAAAGTGACTTTACAAAACTGAACCCACGAAAACTATGAAACAAACTGGGATTAGATACCCCACTATGCATAGTCTTAAACAAAAGTATTTTAATTACATCATACTCGCCAGGGTACTACGAGCTTTAGCTTAAAACCCAAAGGACTTGGCGGTGCTTTACACCCACCTAGAGGAGCCTGTTCTATAACTGATAACCCCCGTTAAACCTCACCCTATTTTGCTTAATCAATTTATATACCGCCGTCGTCAGCTTACCTTGTGAGAGAACAATAGTGAGCAAAACTAGTTTAAACCCAAAACGTCAGGTCGAGGTGTAGTTTATAATAGGGGAAGAAATGGGCTACACTCATTTACTAATGAATACGGATGGCATATTGAAACATAAACCTAAAGGAGGATTTAGCAGTAAGAAGAAAATAGAGTGTTCATCTGAAACCGGCTCTAAAGCGCGCACACACCGCCCGTCACTCTCCCCAATAATATAACCTTAAATTAATTAAAACACATATTAAAAACAAGGGGAGGCAAGTCGTAACATGGTAAGTGTACCGGAAGGTGTGCTTGGAATACCAGAGCATAGCTGAAGTAGTTAAAGCATCTCACTTACACCGAGAAGTTGTTCTTGCAAATAGAACTGCCCTGATACTAAAATGCTAGCTCACACACTAAAATCAAATAAAAACTAAAAATAACCCCTAATACCCTAATAAATAGTATTAAAACATTTTACAACCTAAGTAAGGGAGACTGAAAAGGAATATGAAGCTACAAAAATAGTACCGCAAGGGAAAGCTGAAAAAGAAGTTAAACAAATAATTTAAGTAAATAATAGCAAAGATTAAATCTTGTACCTTTTGCATCATGGTTTAACAAGACATCTCAAGCAAAGAGACCTTTAGTTTGCTACCCCGAAACTAAGCGAGCTACTCCGAGACAGTCAATACAAATGGACAAATCCGTACCTGTGGCAAAAGGTTGGAGTGATCTCCGAGTAGAGGTGATAAGCCAAACGAGCTTGGTTATAGCTGGTTGCCTGAAAGATGAATATAAGTTCAGCCTATAATATACCCTAAACCCCCTTTAAAATTAACAAATAGGTCTAGTTAATAATATTATAGAGTTAGTCAAAAGGGGTTCAGCTCTTTTGACATAGGATACAACCTTAAAAGGAGGTCAAAGATCAAAAACAATAAAGTATGCACATGCCTTTGTGGGCCTGAAAGCAGCCATCAAAAAAGAAAGCGTTAAAGCTCAAGCACTAATGAACTTTTAATTCAGATAATTATTCTAAAACCCCTAAATTCATCAGGCCTTTCCATTTTACATGAAAATGATAATGTTAATATGAGTAATAAGAGAAATTAAAGATTCTCTCCTTTTAGCAAAGGTGTGCCTCGGATCGAACTAACACCGAAACTTAATGACCCCGCCACCAGAGGGAAGTGTTGTAAAAATAAAAAACAAGAAAAAACAACAACAAAAATCATCAACCCCACACTGGATTGCCAACTAGGATAAACTAAAAGGGTAAGAAGGAACTCGGCAAAAATAACTAGCCTCGCCTGTTTACCAAAAACACCGCCTCTTGCATTACAAAATGAATAAGAGGTCCCGCCTGCCCTGTGACCATGTGTTTAACGGCCGCGGTATTTTGACCGTGCAAAGGTAGCGCAATCACTTGTCTTTTAAATAAAGACCTGTATGAATGGCATAACGAGGGCTAAACTGTCTCCTTACCCCAGTTAATGAAATTGATCTTTCCGTGCAGAAGCGGGAATAAACCCATAAGACGAGAAGACCCTGTGGAGCTTTAGATGATAAATGAATTTATTTAAAAATCAGTGCCGAATAAAAGGCAGTAAAACAATAACCTCATTTTAAATCTTTAGTTGGGGCGACCGCGGAGTAATACAAAACCTCCGTGAGGATTGAGGTAAAACCTTATACCTAAGAATGTCATTTCTAAGTGTCAGAATATTTGACCCACAGATCCGGCAATAGCCGATTAACGAACCTAGTTACCCCAGGGATAACAGCGCAATCCTCTTTGAGAGTCCCTATCGACAAGGGGGTTTACGACCTCGATGTTGGATCAGGACATCCTAATGGTGTAGCCGCTATTAAGGGTTCGTTTGTTCAACGATTAAAGTCCTACGTGATCTGAGTTCAGACCGGAGTAATCCAGGTCAGTTTCTATCTATGTATGTGACCTTCTTCAGTACGAAAGGACCAAGAAGGATGGGCCCATGTTTTAAAACAAGCCCACTTTTTAACCCTTGAAAAAATATCAAAGGTTGAAAAAACACAAAAAATAATAGAATATAACTATATGTTAAGGTGGCAGAATCCGGTTATTGCAAAAGACCTAAGCCCTTTGAATAGAGGTTCAAATCCTCTCCTCAACTATGACTACCATGATTTTAACACATATTATTAACCCACTAATATACATTATTCCTGTATTACTAGCAGTAGCTTTCTTAACCTTACTAGAACGAAAAGTATTAGGCTACATACAACACCGAAAAGGGCCTAACATTGTAGGACCCTATGGATTACTTCAACCAATCGCAGACGGGGTGAAACTTTTTATCAAAGAGCCAGTTAAACCATCCACATCTTCCCCAATCTTGTTTCTAATCACCCCAATACTAGCATTAACACTTGCTCTTATATTATGGGCCCCATTACCTACACCACACCCTTTTATTAATGTTAACTTAGGGTTATTACTTATTCTAGCATTATCAAGCCTTGCAGTCTACTCTATTTTAGGGTCAGGATGAGCATCAAATTCAAAATATGCACTAATCGGAGCATTACGAGCCGTAGCCCAAACCATTTCATATGAAGTAAGTTTGGGACTAATCCTATTAGCATTAGTTATCTTCACTGGAAACTTCACACTACAATCATTTGGTACCACACAAGAGAGCCTATGACTAGTTATCCCAACATGACCTTTAGCAGCAATATGGTACATCTCAACATTAGCTGAAACAAATCGGGCGCCGTTTGATTTAACAGAGGGTGAATCAGAACTTGTTTCTGGTTTTAATGTTGAATACGCAGGGGGCCCTTTTGCATTATTTTTCCTTGCAGAATATGCTAATATTTTACTAATAAACACCCTATCGACTATTCTATTCTTAGGGGCATCTCACATTCCCTTACTACCAGAACTTACAACAATTAATCTTATATTAAAAGCAACACTACTATCAGTCGTGTTCTTATGGGTTCGAGCCTCGTACCCACGATTCCGATACGACCAATTAATACACCTCATTTGAAAAAATTTCTTACCACTAACCTTAGCCTTAGTTATCTGACATTTATCCACACCTCTAGCATTAGCAGGACTTCCACCCCATATATAAAGGAATTATGCCTGAGTACTAAAGGACCACTTTGATAGAGTGCATTACGGGGGTTAAAGTCCCCCTAATTCCTTAGAAAGAGAGGACTTGAACCCCACTTAAGAGATCAAAACTCTTAGTGCTTCCCACTACACCACTTCCTAAAGTAAAGTCAGCTAAATTAAGCTTTTGGGCCCATACCCCAAAAATGTAGGTTAAAACCCTCCCTTTACTAATGAACCCCTATATTATATCATTCCTTCTACTAGGTCTAGGCTTAGGTACTACCATTACATTCATAAGCTCTCATTGATTAATAGCATGAATAGGCTTAGAAATTAATACACTAGCAATCATCCCCCTGATAGCACAACACCACCACCCGCGGTCTGTAGAAGCTTCAACAAAATACTTTCTCACCCAAGCCACAGCTGCAGCAATAATCCTATTTGCTAGCTCCACTAACGCCTGAATTACAGGACAATGAAGCATCAATGAGATATCACATCCTATTCCTACAACCATTATGATACTAGGACTAGCTCTGAAAATTGGTATAGCACCTCTCCACACATGAATACCAGAAGTACTTCAAGGACTTGATCTAACCACAGGGTTAATCATATCAACATGACAAAAACTAGCACCATTTTCCTTACTAATACAAATAAACCTAAATAACCCTGTATTAATCACAATAGCAGTTATATCAACCATAGTGGGGGGATGGGGGGGCTTAAACCAAACGCAATTGCGAAAGATCTTGGCATACTCATCAATTGCCCATATTGGATGAATAATCCTTGTCCTACAGTTTTCACCCTCACTAACACTACTAACTCTTCTAATCTACATCCTTATAACACTTTCTGTATTCAGCTTATTCAAAGTAAATAAGACAACTTCTATCAACTCACTAGCTACATCATGATCAAAATCTCCTACAATTACCGCACTAGCTCCCCTTGTCCTACTATCATTAGGGGGGTTGCCACCACTTACAGGGTTTGGACCAAAATGAATAATCTTATCAGAACTAACAAAGCAAGAACTTAATACTATTGCAACAATTACAGCATTATCTGCTTTACTAAGCCTATATTTTTACCTGCGACTCTCATATGCTATAACACTAACCCTTTCACCAAATACTACCCCTATAACCAACCAGTGACGGTATCACACCAAGCAACCTATTATTCACCTATCCGTCTCCACCATCATATCATTAATAATACTCCCCATTCTACCTAGCATAATAACTTTAATCAACTAAGAGTTTAGGTTAATAAAAGACCAAAGGCCTTCAAAGCCTTAAGTAGAGGTGAAAATCCTCTAACTCTTGATAAGACTTGCAGGAAATTAACCCACATCTACTGTATGCAAAACAGACACTTTAATTAAGCTAAAGCCTTACTAGATGGGAAGGCCTCGATCCTACAATTTCCTAGTTAACAGCTAGACACTCTAACCAGCGAGCATCCATCTACTTTCCCCCCGCCTTGAAAGGCGGAAAGGCGGGGGGAAAGCCCCGGCAAAAATTAATTGGCCACTTAAGATTTGCAATCTTATGTGTAAAACACCTCAAGGCTTGGTATGAAGAGGGCTTAAACCTCTGTATGTGGGGTTACAATCCACCGCTTACTCAGCCATCCTACCTGTGGCAATCACGCGATGATTTTTCTCAACCAATCACAAAGACATCGGCACCCTATACTTAGTATTTGGTGCTTGGGCCGGAATAGTCGGCACTGCACTCAGCCTTTTAATCCGAGCAGAACTAAGTCAGCCAGGAGCTTTACTAGGAGACGATCAAATCTATAATGTTATCGTTACTGCTCATGCTTTTGTAATGATTTTCTTCATGGTCATACCAATTATAATCGGAGGTTTCGGCAACTGATTAGTCCCATTAATAATCGGGGCACCTGACATAGCCTTTCCTCGAATAAATAATATGAGTTTCTGATTATTACCTCCTTCCTTCCTACTTCTCCTTGCTTCATCCGGAGTAGAAGCGGGGGCAGGAACAGGTTGGACTGTTTACCCACCATTGGCTGGTAACCTGGCCCATGCTGGAGCTTCTGTAGATTTAACAATTTTCTCTCTCCATTTAGCAGGTATTTCATCTATTCTAGGAGCAATTAACTTTATTACTACTATTATTAACATAAAACCCCCGTCAATTTCTCAATATCAAACACCATTATTTGTGTGAGCAGTTTTAGTGACCGCAGTTCTACTATTACTTTCACTTCCTGTATTGGCGGCTGGTATTACCATACTTCTCACAGATCGAAACTTAAATACAACATTTTTTGATCCTTCTGGAGGAGGAGACCCTATCCTTTACCAACACTTATTCTGATTCTTTGGACATCCTGAAGTTTATATTCTTATCCTACCAGGTTTCGGCATGATCTCACATATTGTAGCCTACTACTCTGGTAAAAAAGAACCTTTTGGTTATATGGGAATAGTGTGAGCAATAATAGCAATTGGACTTCTAGGGTTTATTGTTTGAGCTCATCATATATTCACTGTGGGGATAGATGTAGATACACGAGCATATTTTACCTCAGCAACCATAATTATTGCCATTCCTACTGGTGTAAAAGTATTTAGCTGATTAGCCACACTTCATGGAGGCTCTATTAAATGAGAAACCCCCCTATTATGAGCTCTGGGGTTCATCTTTTTATTTACTGTTGGGGGACTAACAGGCATTGTGTTAGCAAACTCCTCTTTAGATATTGTATTACATGATACTTATTACGTAGTTGCTCATTTCCACTATGTTCTCTCAATAGGTGCTGTATTTGCAATTATAGCAGGATTTGTGCACTGGTTTCCCTTATTTACAGGTTATACACTACACAGCTCTTGAACCAAAATTCATTTTGGTGTAATATTTGCTGGTGTAAATCTAACATTCTTCCCTCAACACTTCTTAGGATTAGCTGGTATACCACGCCGATACTCTGATTACCCAGACGCATACTCATTATGAAACACTGTCTCCTCTATTGGATCACTTGTGTCTTTAATCGCCGTAATCATATTCTTATTTATTATTTGAGAAGCATTTGCTGCTAAACGAGAAGTGTTGACAGTTGAACTAGCCTCAACAAATATTGAATGACTGCATGGATGTCCACCACCATACCACACATTTGAGGAACCTGCCTTTGTTCAAGTACAAGCAAACAATTAGACGAGAAAGGAGGGAATTGAACCCCCATAAAATGGTTTCAAGCCACCCACATAACCGTTCTGTCACTTTCTTTATTTAATTAACCAAGATATTAGTAAAATATTATACTGCTTTGTCAAGGCAGAGTTGTTGGTTAAACCCCTACATATCTTAAATAATGGCTTATCCCTCCCAACTAGGTTTTCAAGACGCAGCATCACCTGTAATAGAAGAATTACTTCATTTTCATGATCATACATTAATAATTGTATTTCTGATCAGCACCTTAGTGCTTTATATTATTGTAGCTATAGTAACTACTAAACTAACAAACAAATTCTTATTAGACTCACAAGAGATTGAAATTATTTGAACTGTTCTTCCTGCAATTATTCTTATCCTAATCGCCCTCCCATCACTACGAATCCTGTACCTTATGGATGAAGTAAACGATCCTCATCTAACAATCAAAGCAGTTGGACATCAGTGATACTGAAGTTACGAGTATACTGATTATGAAGATTTGGCCTTCGATTCCTACATAATCCCAACTCAAGACCTTACGCCAGGTCAATTCCGATTATTAGAAGCAGATCATCGTATAGTAATCCCAGTTGAATCACCTATTCGAGTATTAGTATCTGCAGAAGATGTACTCCACTCATGAGCAGTCCCTTCTTTAGGGGTTAAAATAGATGCAGTACCAGGACGACTTAATCAAACAGCTTTTATCACATCACGACCAGGCGTATTTTATGGACAATGTTCAGAAATCTGTGGTGCTAACCACAGCTTTATGCCTATTGTAGTAGAAGCAGTACCGTTACAACAATTTGAAAACTGATCATCTCTAATACTTGAAGACGCCTCGTTAAGAAGCTAAACAGGACCTCAGCGTTAGCCTTTTAAGCTAAAAATTGGTGACTCCCGACCACCCTTAGCGACATGCCTCAATTAAATCCCACACCTTGATTAATAATTCTCCTATTTACATGATTAATTTTTACTATCATTATTCCACCTAAAGTCATAGCACACAAATACCCCAATGAACCAAATGTTTTAAGCAGTAAAACATTAAAAACAACCCCTTGAAACTGACAATGACACTAAGCTTTTTTGACCAATTTATTAGTCCCATATTTTTAGGTATCCCACTAATAGCTTTAGCTATTTTACTACCTTGAATCATATTCCCAGCCCCCTCTTCTCGTTGAATAAACAACCGCCTCCTTACATTACAAAACTGGTTTATTAACCTATTCACAAAACAACTTCTACTTCCCTTAAATACTTCAGGTCATAAATGAGCACTAATCTTAGCCTCATTAATAATCTTCCTGATTTCTTTAAATATACTCGGACTACTTCCTTACACTTTTACTCCTACAACTCAACTCTCCTTAAACATAGGATTAGCTGTACCATTATGACTAGCAACTGTTATTATCGGGATGCGAAACCAACCCACACACTCCTTAGGCCACCTATTGCCAGAAGGCACACCTGTATTACTAATCCCTGTGCTTATTATTATTGAAACAATTAGCCTATTTATTCGACCTGTTGCCCTGGGTGTCCGACTAACAGCAAATTTAACCGCGGGGCACCTATTAATCCAGCTTATTGCAACAGCAGCATTTGTCCTTATACCCCTAATACCCACAGTGGCATTACTAACAACAATTTTATTATTCTTGCTTACATTGTTAGAAGTAGCTGTTGCTATAATTCAAGCTTATGTATTCGTATTACTACTAAGTCTTTATTTACAAGAAAACGTTTAATGGCCCACCAAGCACATGCATACCACATAGTAGACCCAAGCCCCTGACCCCTTACAGGTGCAATCGCAGCCCTTCTAATAACTTCAGGGTTAGCTATTTGATTCCATTTTAACTCAACTATTCTAATAACAGTTGGGCTAATCTTACTGCTTTTAACAATAATCCAATGATGACGTGATATTATCCGAGAGGGGACATTCCAAGGGCACCATACCCCCCCAGTACAAAAAGGGTTGCGATATGGTATAATCCTATTTATCACCTCAGAAGTTTTCTTTTTTCTGGGATTCTTTTGAGCTTTCTACCACTCTAGCCTGGCCCCAACCCCAGAACTAGGCGGTTGTTGACCCCCTTCTGGAGTTATCACACTTGATCCTTTTGAAGTGCCTCTTCTTAACACAGCAGTTCTACTTGCCTCTGGTGTTACAGTAACTTGAGCTCACCATAGCATTATAGAAGGTGAACGAAAACAAGCCATCCACTCACTCACCCTGACTATTCTCTTAGGTTTCTACTTTACGTTCCTTCAAGCGATAGAATATTATGAAGCCCCCTTCACAATCGCTGATGGCGTTTATGGGTCAACATTCTTTGTAGCGACAGGATTCCACGGATTACATGTTATCATTGGATCAACATTCCTAGCAGTTTGCTTAGTCCGACAAATTCAATACCACTTCACATCACAACACCACTTTGGGTTTGAAGCTGCCGCATGATACTGACATTTTGTAGATGTTGTATGATTATTCCTTTATGTCTCAATTTATTGATGAGGATCTTATCTTTTTAGTATTAAAAAGTATGAGTGACTTCCAATCACCCGGTCTTGGTTAAAGCCCAAGAAAAGATAATGAACCTATTAATTACAACTTTATTAATCACAACCATTCTTTCTGTTTTACTAGCCTTAGTCTCATTCTGATTACCTCAAATAAATCCTGATGCAGAAAAACTATCGCCCTACGAGTGTGGCTTTGACCCCTTAGGCTCCGCCCGACTTCCATTCTCGCTACGATTTTTTCTCGTAGCAATTTTATTCCTCCTATTCGACTTAGAAATTGCTCTACTCCTCCCACTCCCCTGAGGTATACAACTAATATCCCCCTCCTATACATTCATATGGGCGTCATCAGTTGTTGTTCTTCTAACCCTGGGTTTAATCTATGAGTGGATCCAAGGTGGCCTAGAATGAGCTGAATAAACGATTAGTATAATTAAAACACTTGATTTCGGCTCAAAAGCACGTGGTTAAAATCCACGATCGTTTTATGACACCTGTGCATTTTGCTTTTTCAACAACATTTATTTTAGGACTTATAGGACTTACTTTTCACCGAAACCACCTATTATCTGCTCTCTTATGTTTAGAAGGAATAATGTTATCATTATATGTTGCCCTATCCTTATGAACACTTCAATTAAACTCAATCAACTTCTCACCCACCCCCATACTAATACTTGCTTTTTCAGCATGTGAAGCAAGTGCAGGATTAGCCCTTCTGGTAGCAACCTCTCGCACACATGGGACCGACCGCCTTCAAGCCCTAAACATCTTACAATGTTAAAAATCCTAATCCCAACGATCATAATAATCCCCACAACATGACTTACCCCTAAAAAATGACTGTGGCTATCTACATTAACACACAGTCTTATCATTGCTCTACTCACCTTAACTTGGCTTATTTGGCCTTCTGAGACCGCTTGGTCAAATTTAAACGGATTAATAGCTACAGACCCATTATCAACCCCCTTACTAATTCTCACATGCTGACTTCTTCCACTAATAATCCTTGCTAGCCAAAACCACACAACTAATGACCCCCTTAATCGACAACGAATGTATATCTCACTTCTCACATCTTTACAAGTATTCCTTATTTTAGCATTCAGTGCCACAGAATTAATTATGTTTTACGTAATATTTGAAGCCACTTTAATCCCAACCTTATTAATTATTACCCGATGAGGTAACCAGACAGAACGGTTAAATGCAGGAACCTACTTCCTGTTCTATACTTTAGCAGGATCCCTACCACTTCTTGTTGCACTACTAATGCTTCAAAACAAAACAGGCTCTTTATCAATACTAACCCTACAATACTCTAACCCCCTAAGTCTTATTTACTTGAGTGATAAAGTATGATGGGCGGGCTGTCTAATAGCTTTCCTTGTAAAAATACCACTTTATGGGGTCCATTTATGACTACCCAAAGCTCATGTTGAGGCACCAATTGCAGGATCTATAATCCTTGCCGCAGTACTACTAAAATTAGGAGGCTATGGTATGATACGGTTAATAAACATTTTAGAGCCTTTATCTAAACAACTAAGCTACCCTTTTATAGTCCTAGCTTTGTGGGGGATCATTATAACTGGTTTAATTTGTTTACGACAAAATGATTTAAAATCCATTATCGCTTATTCTTCAGTAAGCCATATAGGATTGGTTACAACAGGTATTCTTATTCAAACCCCATGAGGCTTCACTGGAGCATTGGTGTTAATAATCGCACATGGACTTACCTCATCCGCACTATTTTGTCTAGCAAACACAAATTATGAACGAACACATAGCCGAACCATAGTTCTAGCACGAGGCCTTCAAATAATTCTACCCCTAATGGCCACATGGTGATTCACTGCTAGTTTAGCAAACATAGCTTTACCACCCCTACCTAATCTAATAGGGGAGTTAATAATCATCTCATCTTTATTTAATTGATCGCCTTGAACCTTAATTATTACAGGACTTGGGACATTAATTACTGCAGCATACTCACTATACTTATTCCTTACAACCCAACGGGGCCCCCTAACAAACCACCTTCTCCACATAGAACCATCACACTCCCGAGAACACTTAATCATAACACTCCATCTAATCCCGCTTATTCTTTTAATCATAAAACCTGAGCTATTATGAGGTTGAGTTTTCTGTAGATATAGTTTAAGAAAAATATTAGATTGTGATTCTAAAAATAAAGGTTAAAATCCTTTTATCCACCGAGAGAGGTCCGAAGACAACATAAACTGCTAATTTTTGCCCCTTTGGTTTAACCCCAAAGCTCACTCGAGACTTCTGAAGGATATTAGTTAATCCGTTGGTCTTAGGAACCAAAAACCCTTGGTGCAAATCCAAGCAGTAGTTATGCACCCCACCTCTTTAATAATATCCTCAAGTCTCCTAATTATCTTTACCTTTTTACTAATACCTTTAATTTCAACAATAACAACAAAACCCTACCCATCTAATTGATCTATTACTTGAGTTAAAAATTCAGTCAAAATAGCATTTATAATCAGCCTACTACCCTTAACAATGTTTATTAATGAAGGATTAGAAACTATTATCACCACCTGAACTTGAATAAATACATCAACTTTTGACATCAATATTAGCTTCAAATTCGACTCATATTCCGTAATTTTCACCCCTGTAGCCTTATACGTTACATGGTCCATCCTTGAGTTTGCATCCTGATATATACACTCTGACCCTGTTATAAACCGATTTTTTAAATACCTGTTAGTATTCTTAATCGCTATATTAGTCTTAGTAACCTCAAATAACATATTTCAACTATTTATCGGTTGAGAGGGGGTTGGGATCATATCCTTCCTTTTAATTGGGTGATGATATGGACGAGCTGACGCCAATGTGGCTGCCATCCAAGCGGTTGTATATAATCGAATTGGAGATATTGGGTTAATTTTATTCATAGCCTGAATTGCTATAAACCTAAACTCTTGGGAAATTAGCCAAATATTTTCACTAGCTGAAAACAAAGATCTTACTTTACCACTAATAGGACTAGTCCTAGCTGCAACAGGGAAATCAGCTCAATTTGGGTTACACCCATGATTACCCTCAGCCATAGAGGGCCCTACTCCGGTGTCTGCCCTATTACACTCCAGCACAATAGTTGTTGCTGGGATCTTTTTACTTATTCGGATAAGTCCTTTAATAGAAAATAATCCCCTCATCCTGACAACATGCCTTTGTCTTGGGGCATTAACCACTTTGTTCACAGCCATTTGCGCTCTAACACAAAATGATATCAAAAAAATTGTAGCATTTTCCACATCTAGTCAACTAGGGTTAATAATAGTTACAATTGGTCTCAATCAACCCCAATTAGCCTTCCTTCACATCTGTACCCATGCTTTCTTTAAAGCAATATTATTCTTATGCTCCGGATCATTAATTCACAGCCTAAATGATGAACAAGACATTCGAAAAATAGGAGGAATACATTTCCTCACCCCCTTCACCTCATCCTCACTAACTTTGGGTAGCTTAGCTTTAACAGGAACGCCCTTCCTAGCCGGGTTTTTCTCAAAAGATGCCATTATTGAATCAGTAAACACCTCGTATTTAAACGCCTGAGCCCTCTTATTAACCTTAGTTGCCACCTCATTCACAGCGGTTTACAGCCTGCGAATTGTCTATTATGTAACCATAGGGTATCCACGATTCAACTCTTTATCCCCTATTAATGAAAACAATAAATCAGTTATCAACCCAATTAAACGACTAGCTTGAGGAAGCATTATCTCAGGATTGATCATTACATCAAACATAACTCCTGTAAAAAACCCAGTTATAACTATACCACAATACGCTAAAATAGCTGCCCTGATTGTAACAGTACTTGGACTTATCACAGCTTTAGAAATAGCTCGTAATACATCTAAACAATTAAGCATCACCCCAAAACAAGCCCCCCACTCATTTTCTAATATGTTAGGATTTTACCCATCCATCATACACCGACTACCTATAAAACTCTCACTTCAATTAGGACAAAACATTGCCTCCCAAAATATCGACATAACATGATTAGAAAAAATTGGCCCTAAGGCCCTATCAACCTTAAATATGCCTTTAATTACAACTACAAGTAACACTCAAAAAGGTATAATTAAAACCTACTTAATACTATTTATTTTAACTCTTACTCTAACCATAGCATTATTGATTTAAACCACTCGAAGTGTGCCACGAGCAAGACCCCGTGTTAACTCCAATACAACAAATAAAGTTAATAAAAGAACTCAAGCACTAATAATCAATACCCAACCCCCCGAAGAATACATCAAAGCCACTCCAGACATATCCCCTCGAAATATTGATAAACCAGCTATCTCATCTACAGGCACTCAAGAACTTTCATACCACCCCCCGTAAAAATAAAATAAAGCCAAAATCACCCCTAATAAATATAAAGCCCCATAAACTGCAACTGATCAACTACCTCAACTCTCAGGATAAGCTTCAGCAGCCAAAGCAGCAGAATATGCAAAAACAACTAACATCCCTCCTAGATAAATTAAAAATAAAACTAAAGATAAAAAAGGCCCTCCAAAACTCACCATAACTCCGCAACCTATCCCAGCTACAACCACCAGTCCCAAAGCAGCAAAATATGGCGAAGGATTAGAAGCCACCGCAATTAAACCAAAAATTAACCCTATTAATAACAAAAATATCAAATAAGTCATAATTTTTACCAGGATTTTAACCAGGACTAATGGCTTGAAAAACCACCGTTGTAATTCAACTATAAAAACCCTAATGGCCAACCTTCGAAAAACCCACCCCATTCTTAAAATTGCCAACAGCGCCTTTGTAGACCTCCCTGCACCATCTAACATCTCTGTGTGATGAAACTTTGGATCACTGCTAGGATTGTGCTTAGTAGCTCAAATTCTCACAGGACTATTTCTAGCAATACATTACACCTCAGATATTGCAACAGCTTTCTCCTCAGTAACACATATTTGCCGAGATGTAAACTACGGTTGACTAATCCGCAACATACATGCTAACGGAGCATCATTCTTTTTCATCTGTATTTACATACACATTGCACGAGGACTTTATTATGGATCATATTTATACAAAGAAACCTGAAATGTTGGAGTCGTACTTCTACTCCTAGTAATAGCCACCGCATTCGTAGGCTACGTACTACCCTGAGGACAAATATCCTTTTGAGGGGCCACAGTAATTACTAACCTAATATCAGCTGTGCCTTACATTGGAAACGATTTAGTACAATGAGTGTGAGGGGGGTTTTCTGTAGACAACGCTACCCTAACCCGATTCTTCGCATTCCATTTCCTACTCCCATTCGTAATCGCAGCCGCATCTATAGTCCACCTACTTTTCCTCCATGAGACAGGGTCAAATAACCCTGCCGGAATTAATTCTGACGCAGATAAAATCTCATTCCACCCTTATTTCTCATATAAAGACCTATTAGGATTCGCCGCCTTGTTAATTATACTCACATCAATTGCCCTATTTACACCTAATATTCTAGGAGACCCTGATAACTTTATCCCAGCCAACCCTTTAGTAACCCCGCCTCATATCAAACCTGAATGATATTTTCTATTTGCTTATGCTATCCTACGATCAATCCCTAACAAACTGGGGGGTGTGTTAGCTTTATTGTTCTCAATTTTAGTGCTAATACTGGTCCCAATCCTTCACACATCCAAACAACGGGGGCTCACCTTCCGACCTTTCGGTCAACTTATATTTTGGATGTTGGTAGCAGATATGATAATTTTAACATGAATTGGAGGGATGCCTGTAGAACCCCCGTATATCTTAATTGGTCAACTGGCATCAGTTATTTACTTCCTTATCTTTTTAGCAGCTTTACCTATATCAGGCTGAATGGAAAATAAAATTCTTAAATGAAATTGCATTTGTAGCTCAGCATCAGAGCGCCGGTTTTGTAAACCGGAGGTCGGAGGTTAAACCCCTCCCCACTGCTCAGAAAAAGGAGGGTCGAACTCCCGCCGCCGGCTCCCAAAGCTGGTATTCTAAGTTAAAATATTTTCTGGTACATATATGAAATATTATGTATATATATATACATAGTGCATACTATTAATCCCCTAGAACATATATGTATAAAAACCATTAATTTATGTAAACCATAAATTAATAATATTAAACTAAGGTAGACATAAACCTAAAATTTATTAATTAAGCATCACAAATTTAAATGCTGAGAAATTTAAGACCTAACACTACACTCATAAGTGATGATATACCAGGACTCCAAATATCATTAACTAGAGTAAGATATGTAGTAAGAGCCTACCAAACAATCTATTTCTTAAGGATAACGGTTATTGATGGTCAGGAGCCCTAATTGAAGGGTTGTTACCTAAAAGGTGAATTATTCCTGGCATCTCCTCCTTTTTCAGGTCCATTAAGTTTATTAATCCGCACACTTTTATCGACGCTTACATTGACTAATGGTGTTAAACCTTCGACTCGTTACCCCCCAAGCCGAGCGTTCTCTCCACAGGGGCAGCTGGTTCCTTTTTTTTTTCTCCTTTCGTGAACATTTCAGAGTGCACACGGCCCTATGATAGAAGGTGGAACATACGTTCCTTACTGAGTAATATATATGTAGTGTTGAAAATACATTACTTAAGAATCGCATAAATTTTTTTCTAGAGCATAATAAATACCATATTCCCTATAGGTCGCCCCCCCTTCTGTTTTAATAAAATAAACCCCCCAACCCCCCTAAAGCCCAAAGGTTACTATCAATATTACAAAAAGGGTTTAAACAGCAAAACCCAGAGATTATTGATCACCTAATAAGTGTACAAGTGGTGTATAGTTTTGTATTTATATATTACCAATTTTTAAAAATATATTGTATTACATCCATTCACTAATACTGGTCAAAACAGAATACTAGAAGG